>NC_052518.1:14558927-14598054 GCF_014356525.2 Nilaparvata lugens | reverse complement strand
CTTAAAAATCCTACCAACTACATTGAGATTAATTTTAGACTATAATGGAATAAATTTCGAACTGTCAGCATTCCTTATAAATAACGACTAAGGTTCGGTAAGAGGTAAATCCGTGAGATTTAGAGGATACATTCTTCATAGTTTTGTTGATTGAATAAAACGAAACTTTCCTAAAAACATCAATTTTTGAGAAAATTATTCAGTTTACTAAAAATTACCAAAAATAACGTTCAGTTGAGTTATTTTTCGTAAACTAAAAGAGAATTTACTTAAAAGAGAAATAACTTTCTCGAAAATTGATATTTCCAGAGATGTTTTGTTTTATTCCATCAACAATACCATGGAATCTTCCAAATCTCATGGATTTATCTCTTACCGAATTTTAAATGTTCTGTCCCAAAATTTAAACTTTAGGCGCTCATACCTTAAAAAATAATAATCGGAAAAAATGTTTTCCTGAGAAAGCTTTTTCATTTTGATAGCTTGATGTTATATGAATCGAAAAACTTTGAAAAATATCACCAGTAAAGAGTTTATTTTTAACCTTTGTGCAGCCTTAATGATCCTCTCCATTCTCCATAATTACACCTGAACTAATAGTTTTCTATCAAACATAAATTGAAATTGAAACATACCAAAAATGTATTATCTCATACGATGACTTCTAGTATATTATTTAAAAAGCAAGTGATGGAGGTTTTAGGAGGTCTACTTTTCCTAAATCCAATAATGTAGCCTACTCCTTAGGGTGAGAACCAAGTGGAGCGGCGAAGGAAGCTTCAAGCTTCAAGCTGCTGTGTTAAATATGTAATGCATATACACTTATAGTGGCAAACGGAGAAGCGTTATGTTCCGACCCATTTCAATACATACATTATAATATTAACACTCTCAAGTTTGAATCTATGATCGGTGCTTCATTGTTTTCACCCTTATATATTATACTTGTACCAGCCGGCAGGCTTGCTTCGCTCGCCTTACCCGGCTGAATCATCCAGAGATTAGAACAGCAGACTCGCTTCGCTCGCCTGCATTAAGTCCTTGAAAAGCCTAGAAAACGCAGTCAAAACGCTCATAAACCGCCCATTTTTGGTGGATCTTTTGCTTCATTCCAAAACCACATTTTTACACCTCAGCTGAACCTGTGTACCAAATATGAACATTTATTGCCAAATAGCAATTGGCAGGCCACGGAAAGGATGGCAATGATTTTACTGATTATGAAATTAAAACAGTAGATTATAGTGATGCTTATGATAATAACGATGCTATTAGATTAAATTATATTATTAATGTTATTATAGTTAATACATTTTTTCTAAATTATAAGCTGAATGTGAGTCGGAACAGGTAATAGCCTTATCCCTGTTTGAGAGAAAAAGAAGAAGGAGAAGAAGAAGAAGATTATGATGATGATGATGATGATGTTGTTTTTTCAAGTTTCTCAAAAACTACGGTATGGTTTTCAAAGTTTTAATCCATAACCTAAACCGAAGATAAAAATGTATCTAAATCTCATTGGCGATTTCTAACCAAGACTTGCATCAAATATAGGCTATAAATATATAAATAATATGGCATCATGAGTTTCCTATAAAAAACTGAAAATAGAATATGTACCTTTTCAAAGATTAGAGATAAACTTCGCTCAAAATTCCTGAAAGAAGTAGAGATTCACGTGTTCATATTTCACGTTTTCATATTCAATGAAAATATTTCTGAAGAATCATTTTGTTAACAAAAATGATTTGATACTAATGAAATTCCTCGTAAAATCCAGTACAATCTCGTAGAGAAGATTCGAGTTTATTCAAATTGCAAAACTTGAAAGTCTTTAGTTGAATATTTGAACCTCGCGCCCAAAATTTGCAGCCTACAAGATATTTTTTTTAATATCATTGGTTACGATTTAAATTATCATGTATTTTATAAATTCCAAGTATTCTATAGTTTTTTTAATAGTGTAACGTATTTTTGTGAATTAATTCAAGAATAAAATAATTAATATAAAAAATTCGGTCTCAATCTAAATCCTTCCTCCAAAAAATATTCACAGAATCAGAAAGAACCCTAATTTATAATTAAAATTTCAATTTTTTGTGATTTTTCAACATTAGGCTACCTCTCATATTATTTATTTTTGAAAATTTTCTTTATATTTTTTTCTTCCAAGGGTGCAGAATAATGCGTCCACATAGCATTCAGCCTGGTCCAGCAATCAGCAATCCGGTACCTATCTTTCGGAATCTGTATGAGCTGTGGGAGCTTACTGAATTGGTGAGTTTATTATCCATATTTAATTGTTTATCCAACAATCAATAACAAAAAACTTATCGTAAAAATCGTACAATCATTTAGTATTAACATTATCACATTATAAGTTCATGTAATATTGTAAAGTTTGAGGGAACGGGAAAACCATTGCTGTTAAAAGTAAGATTCCCATCATGCATCAGCAAATTTCAAATAAATTATTGGGCTACGTTTTACATTGTTAAAGTATTCTTATAATAATTTCTATTTTATTTTATATTGATTTCAAGTAAGTTTTTTATATTGGACAAGTCCTGTATTAGACAATAGAAATTTGTAATGAAGCCTCCATTACTCCACGAAGCTTTGTTTGATCGCGTAATGCTCCATCTCCCATCTCCCATGTTTATTTGAGATCAGAATGGCCGACCGAATTTTTAAACTCCTCCCAACTCTCTCATAACGTAATAATATTGCAAACCATCTTATCTCGTAATCATCTTAATTTGCCCATCAGTTTACATAGACTATTAATTATTTAGAGTGATTGAACATTCAGGCACGGTCGCACAAAAGCTGGTTGAACTTTAATCGTAATTAATTCCACGAATAAGGCCTACTAATCACAGAAGCCCTCTTCTAGGAAAATCCTTCTCTGCTTGGTTCTAGTGAAATTAATCACGAGTAAATTTTAACCGGCACTAATAATGTAAATTCTTGCTTTTATACATTGAGAATACTTTGATTTGAACATAGAAATAAGTATCAAAATCCCAGCTTTCATAAAATGTCCCCGTTCAGTAAACGGGTGAATTGAGTACAGTAGTGTGCCTTTTTGTATATTATTGATGACTGAGAATTGCGAAATACTTTATAATTATCATTTATAAATTGTAATTTATTTTCATTTTGTATTTGAATTATAATCAGGCCCAATAATAAATTTCGTGATCTACATTATAGCTCAAATGTAATAATTGATGAAATTGTTTATCGGAATACAGGTAGCTTATTTCTACATAACCTAAAAATCGTTAATTTCAATATAAAACCTGCAGGAAGAATAGTTTACTTTTACTTAATAAATTTATTTTTGTTGAATGTTGCAGTCCTATGTTAAATTATATTGAAATCGTAAACTTTTCTTTGATTTTTATATGATATCCGATTGTTATTTAATTATTAGATTCTGTTTCCACATAACTTTGGAGTAGTATTTTAATGAAAAATATGTAATTCTCCCGGCTGTATTTGAAGAGAAAGCTATTCTCTATATAGTTGAGTAGGCCTACGGTATGGTTTTTTTCTGTTTCAAAGGTCGTTTGTGAATGGAGAAAACGTTTTTCTGTGATATCGGGGAAAATCCATTCGCAACTCAGTTTTTCGCATGAAAGAAACTTTTCTGAAATTTTCTTTTGTTGATAGAATATACGAAAAATAGAGCTACGTAGAGTATAAAAAAATAGAGTTTGTATAAAAATTCAGTGTCGATATCTATTTGTATATTTGAGTATCAACATGATTGAAATGTCTCATCTGAGAGCTGCTTTACAATTATTTCATATTATCACTTCTATTTCAGATTTTGAATTGGTATCGAAACTGCAACATTTATTTTACACTGGACTAGTGAATTGCTGTACAAGTCTCCAAAATCTTCATCAGTAAGTATAAAAATTCTTATCATCCATAAAATATTATCGATACAATCATTCAAGACTCACCAACTCATATCATTGGAACCATTGTTCCATTTGTTTGGGAAGCGGTTGCCTTTGTTTTCGAACTGCTAAGATGATTTTAATCCGGGAGAACGAAGTAGGCGCGCATGCAAAAGTTCTGTCAAGCTGTCAGAAGGGTAAATCAGTGAGGTACGAAGAGAGCGCACACTGAAATGACGCGCACTTTCTTCGTACCTCTATGATTCGAGTTTGAAAAGGCTTCAAAATTCAGGCTGAGTATATATATAGCTTGAAATGTAAGTCTCCACATTAGAACGAGCGTTAGCGAAGTTCTCACTTTTGACTTACTGATGGCATTTTCTCCCTGTTTTTATGTTTGACAAGAACTTTAGAGAGAATTGATCAATCAGCTTCAAATTTTGAACACAGATTCTTCAAAGCTTTTTACAGGTCAATTTCGTTGGACAACAAAATCGACTCACTCCTTCAGGATATAGAAATAACATTGAAAGTATATGAGAAAAAAAATTATTGATGTTTTGATTTTATATCACACAGCCTGTCAGACAGACATACTTTATAATTATCATTTATAAATTGTAATTTATTTTCATTTTGTATTTGAATTATAATCAGGCCCAATAATAAATTTCGTGATCTTCATTATAGCTCAAATGTAATAATTGATGAAATTGTTTGTCGGAATACAGGTAGCTTATTTCTACATAACCTAAAAATCGTTAATTTCAATATAAAACGGGCAGGAAGAATAGTTTACTTTTACTTAATAAATTTATTTTTGTTGAATGTTGCAGTCCTATGTTAAATTATATTGAAATCGTAAACTTTTCTTTGATTTTTATATGATATCCGATTGTTATTTAATTATTATCATGTTATTTAATTATTAGATTCTGTTTCCACAAAACTTTGGAGTAGTATTTTAATGAAAAATATTACTTTTTTATTATTTTAATGTAATTCTCCCGGCTGTATTTGAAGAGAAAGCTATTCCCTATATAGTTGAGAAGGCCTACGGTATGGTTTTTTTCTGTTTCAAAGGTCGTTTGTGAATGGAGAAAAGGTTTTTCTGTGATATCGGGGAAAATCCATTCGCAGCTCAGTTTTTCGCATGAAAGAAACTTTTCTGAAATTTTCTTTTGTTGATAGAGTATACGAAAAATAGAGCTACGTAGAGTATAAAAAAATAGAGTTTGTATGAAAATTCAGTGTCGATACCTATTTGTATATTTGAGTATCAACATGATTGAAATGTCTCATCTGAGAGCTGCTTTACAATTATTTCATATTATCACTTCTATTTCAGATTTTGAATTGGTATCGAAACTGCAACATTGATTTTACACTGGACTAGTGAATTGCTGTACAAGTCTCCAAAATCTTCATCAGTAAGTATAAAAATTCTTATCATCCATAAAATATTATCGATACAATCATTCAAGACTCACCAACTCATATCATTGGAACCATTGTTCCAATTGTTTGTGGGAAGCGATTGCCTTTGTTGTCGAACTGCTAAGATGAGTTGAATCCGGGAGAACGAAGTAGGCGCGCATGCAAAAGTTCTGTCAAGCTGTCAGAAGGGTAAATCAGTGAGGTACGAAGAGAGCGCACACTGAAATGACGCGCACTTTCTTCGTACCTCTATGATTCGAGTTTGAAAAGGGTTGACAAGGGTTCAAAATTCAGGCTGAGTATATATAGCTTGAAATGTAAGTCTCCACATTAGAACGAGCGTAAGCGAAGTTCTCACTTTTGACTTACTGATGGCATTTTCTGCTTGTTTTTATGTTTGACAAGAACTTTAGAGAGAATTGATCAATCAGCTTCAAATTTTGAACACAAATTCTTCAAACCTTTTTACAGGTCAATTTCGTTGGACAACAAAATCGACTCACTCCTTCAGGATATAGAAATAACATTGAAAGTACATGAGAAAAAACATACTTTAGAAAAGACATACTTTATGCGCCGACACATGATTTCAACTGAATAATACACAAAATTAATTTACTAGTAGTTCTGTGAACAGTAGACCTCGCGCAGTTATAATTCACAGCCTTCTCTTACACTGTCCATTAGAGTAAATCCTGTATGTAAGTCGTGTCGGCGAGATATCGGTGTGATAACGGCTGATGGCTGTTGGGGTATATTGCATATATAATAACAATAATAATAATAATAATAATAATATAATAATAATAATAATAATAATAATAATAATAATAATGTCTCTGGTCGAGGGTACAACACGACCAGAGGTGTTTATTCAAATTATAGACATGATTACAAAAAGCATATGAGGTACAATTATTTACAAAGTATTAATACAATTGGTTGATTACTTGCTGATCTAAGAAAATGTTGCCCCCACTATATATGTGTCGGGATGCCACTAATTTTGCTATTCTTCAAGATTTTATGCCAAAAGTTAAAAATTCTAATAAAGATACATTTTGCGAGTCATTAGAAGTTCATTAAAACCACATTTCTATACACAAATTTAAAAAAAAGAATTGATAACCTAAGATGTAGAAATTTTATAAAAAATTAACATAAAAACATTTATAATACTCATGGGAAAAAATCATTATAATGAAGAAAATGAGAATGAACCAGTATGGAAAATTTTTCATAGAACTAATAGTTCTCCATGATTGATTCTATTGGACAGGAGCCAGTTTTACTTTCCTTGCCCTTTTACCAAAGGGTAGGAAAGTATTGCTTCCCGAAAAAAATTAAGGTGCCTCAATTTCTAAATTTCTATACGTTTCAAGGTCCCCTGAGTCCAGAAAAGTGGTTTTTGGGTATTGGTCTGTATGTGTGTGTGTGTGTGTGTATGAGTGTATGTGTGTCTGTGTACACGATATCTCATCTCCCAATCAACGGAATGACTTGAAATTTGGAACTTAAGGTCCTTACACTATAAGGATCTGACACGAACAATTTCGATCAAATGCAATTCAAGATGGCGGCTAAAATGGTGAAAAAGTTGTCAAAAACAGGGTTTTTTTTGAGATTTTCTCGAAAATGGCTCCAACGATTTTGATTAAATTCATACCTAAAATAATCATTGATAAGCTATATCAACTGCCACAAGTCCCATATCTTTAAAAATTTCAGGAGCTCCGCCCCATCTATGCAAAGTTTGAGTTTAGATTTCCAATTATCAGGTCTCAGATATAATTTAAACGAAAAATTTTAAGTGGAAAAGATTGAGCATGAAAATCTCTTTAATTAATGTTCAGTAACATTTTCACCTAAAATTGAAAATAAGCTTGAAATTTGAGAAAATGTGATTATTCAATTGAAAACTGTTGACAACTGTTGATTCTATTGAATCATTCACTATGAAGAGATAGCAGATCTCGTGTGTATCCAGCGTTATTGTCCTGTTACCAGCTGGCTCAGATCTTTGAATAGTAGTATTGAGATGCGCGGGAACACTAGCGTCAAGTGATCAATTTTCATAATGGCAAGGAAAGTTGTGTGAGTGCGCCACACCAGATTTTTTTGTTTTCGATTTGAATGAATTGATTGGAACTGCTTCTTCAATAGCTATTGGCAGTTTATTGAAAATTTTTGGTCCTAAATATGTGGCTGACCTCTGAGCAGCTGATGTTGTCATCCTGGGAATTGCCAAGTCCATGTTCCTTCTGCGTGTTCCTTGCGGGTGATTCAAATTGATGAAGAGTTGTGGGCTCTTTCTGGTGAATGTTAGAAGTCTGTGAATGTAAATCTGTCTGATGCTGAGGATGCTGAGCTCCGATTATAGTGGTACTGAAGGGAAGAGTGGATATTTGCGTCGTATTATCCTCAAAATTAGCTTCTGAACCTTGAAGATAGGATCGATGTGGCAGAAATTTGTAGCTCCCCAGGCCAAATTGCCATATCTTGCTATGGACTTGACTATTGCATAATAAACATTTTTCTTCATGTCTATTGATAGTGGCTGCCTGAGTTGGATAAATTTGTAAATTAATTTTCTCGTTTTAGCCGTTTGATGTAAAATGTGTTTATCCCAGCAAAGTAATTCATCTATTATGACTCCTAAATATTTTATATTGTTTGTGCGCTCTATTAAAGGACAATTATAATTCATACTATCCAATTTGCAATGATGTAGTTTGATTGTCTGCTTAGAAGGCTTCTTGGAATCTGTTAGTGAGAAAGCAATGATTTCTGTTTTTGAGGCATTAATCGTCAGAATGTTATTGAAGAGACAGGAGGTAACTTTTCCCATTCCAAGTTCAGCTGACCTGAAGACGTCATCCCAGCTGGTTCCTCGGAATAATACTGCTGTGTCATCGGCGAAGGTGATAATCTTGCCACCGACATCCATAGAGCCACAAAGTAGTTCTTCTCTGTAATAGAGCACAGCTCGTTGGCAAAGATGAGGTAGAGTATTGGTCCAAGAACGGTTCCTTGTGGTACTCCGAAGCTAACTGGAAGGCCATCTCCTGCACTTAGGTTTCTCCCAATCCTGACTCTCTGCCTACGATTTTCCAGATATGACTTGAACCATTCTGAGACCACACCTCTTACACCCATAGCCTGAAGCTTTTTCAGTAAGATGCCATGAGATACTGTATCAAACGCCTTTGCTAGATCCAGAAATACTGCAAGGCATTTCTTACCATTATCCAAATCGTTAATTATGGACCTTGTCAACTCAAATATAGCATCATCTGTACATCTGTTTTGTCTAAAGCCATACTGATTGGGTGACAACAGGTGTTTTGATTCAAGATAATTAACTAATCGTTTTTTTACAAGTTTTTCAAGAATCTTTGGAATATTACTGACTAATGCTATTGGCCTATAGTTGTTGAGTTCAGATCTATCACCACCTTTATGTAAAGGTCTTATACAAATCTCTTTCATTGAATTTGGAAAGATGCCACTTGAAAGACTCTTATTGAAAACATCCGCTAGTGGTATTGCAATGTGCTCTTTTACTGCTTTCAGAGTTCTGTTGTCAATTTCGTCAAGCCCTGGGCACTATCATTTCGAAGAGTCTTGATAGTGTCCAGTACTTGCTGTTCTGTTACTGGTTGAAAATACATCCAAGATGGCAAGTATAGTTGGTCTATATTCGTTTTCTATAACATGGAGTGAATTTTCAAGTGTGATTGCAACATTATTGGCTAGATTCGCTCCAATGTTATCAAAATGCTCAATAGTCTTCTCAAGAATGATTTCGTGATCATTATCGATTGACAGGATGTTGTTGTTAATAATGATCTTACTCAATGTATCCTCATTCCTTTTCACTGCATCTGTTGCCTCCCTTATCAGTTGCCAGGTTTTTCTTAGATTGTCCTGTACTCCATTTAGTTTTGTTCTATTATTCTTCCTTTGTTTTTGTAATTAATGTTGCTAGAGTGTTGCGATATTGTCTGTAGTGTTGTGCTAATTCGAAGTCGTCAGGACGCATCTTCCTCCTTCTGTTGAGCAGACCCCTTCTCCTTATAGCTGAGACTATTCCTCTTGTGATCCATGGTTTGATAGGTTTGAGATGTTTACGTTGGTGGTAGTAGTTGGTATTATCTCCTATGTGTTTCTTGAGGATGGTGATGAAATTTTTGTAGGAAATTCTGGTGTCTTGAGTGTTGATGACGCCTTCCCAGTTCTCTATAGAAAGTTGCTGTTTCAGTCTAATCAAATCTATGGATTTTCGAAGTGTATTGCTGTCATTGCTGCTGACATCAGTAGAAGTACTTTCTTTCAATCCCAGGATTATGCTGAAGTGGTCTGTGATGCTGGATTCATAAATTATAGGTAATACTTGCTTTTCGAAATTGATCAAAATATGGTCTATACAGGAAGCTGTCTCTCCAGTAGTCCTTGTAGCTTTTTTGATACAATGTTTAAGACCATATTCACAACAAAAATTCAGATAATCCTGTAGTTGTTGATGTGGGTGACGGAGCTGTGTGTTTATATTCATATCTCCAACACATATGACTTGATTACGTTGCAGGTTATCCAGAACTTGTCTCATATCACATAAAAAATCTGTTATGTCAGTCATGACGCAAGGGAGATCTGTAAATTGCAATGATGTTATAACAGTTGTTTCTTGTTTCCAACTTCAAATTCAGTACATTTGCCTGTCTAACTATTAATTCGGAACAAGATATATTTAAGTATTTCTTGATGTAGATGACGATTCCATCATTTTGGAGTGGATTGTTTACCAAAGAAATTATATTGTAATCCTCCATGTGCTGTCAGATATTATCATTTTTTATCCAGCATTCAGTAAGAACAATAACATCGAATTCTACAGACAAATCTTGCAGTTGTACCATCAATTGATTGAAGTTTTTTTTTTAACCTCTTAGTCTATATTGAGACAGAAAATCTTCAAGTTGTACTCTTCAAGCAATCTTACTAAGTTGTTTGCTTGATTAACAGATACATCATATTATTATCTCTTCGAAAACCTCTAGTTCTTCTCCCAATGTTAGAATATCATTGTTATTCACTGTTCACTGAAAATTTGTAGTTATTTATATGACAGTTAAGAATATCCTCGTCCTTGATATCTAGTATTTTCCTCGTTAATGACATCATCAAATCTTCTTCCCCAATTGTTAAGTATCTGAAAGACCGGGTATGCCTACTCAGTGCAACAATCACAGTTGGATACTGTTGTAAATATTTAACGGCTTTATATTTTTCCTCACCAATACAACATCTTTGAATGTTAGACCCTGAGCTTCATGTATTGTGAGTACCTTAAGTGAACCGACAGGAGCCTTATTATTCACTGCTTCCATCACCATTTGCTCCTCAGCCTGTGTAAATGTAAGGATTAATGTCTCTGGTCCTAGTTGATGATAGCCTCCATCACTGATTGTTGGCATGATTGAGCGTATAATCTTGTTCCTCATGCAGATATCCTTGTCTTAACCTTTTCATGTCAATAAATAAACATTTGATTTGATTTACTGTTTTATCATTCACTTTTTTTTTATTATTATTTTTTTTTTCAATTTTTTTTTATTCCCGATTTTATGAGTTTTTTTTAATTTTTTTTCTAATTTTTTTTAAATTTTTTTTTATTCCCGATTTTATGTGTTTTTTTAATTTTTTTTTCAATTTTTTTTTATTTTTTTTTATTCCCGATTTTATGTGTTTTTTTTTATTTTTTTAAATTTTTTTTGACTTGGATGACCTTGAGGTTAGGTTTGGTCGACTTGGGTGACCTTGAGGTTAGGTTTGGTCGACTTGGGTCACCTTGAGGTTAGGTTTGGTAGGCTTGGGTGACCTTGTGGTGAAGGGTGACTCTGGCACACTTGTGTGCCAGAGTCGCCCTTTTGTTACTACTATTATAGAACTATATTTATTCTCGTATTTTTTTTGTATGGCTACTCTTATTTCTACTGCCCTTGTTTGAGTTAATATGAGGTCTTTCAATGGCTCATGCTTTTCTATAATTAGTTGTGTTTTTCCACTACCAGGTTCACCATCTATCCATCTGACCTTTGGTAATACACATTTTTCTATATTAACTTTCTTGATAGAATACATCAGCTCCTCATTTAACATCACTTGAGTATCTCTACTAACAATAATATATTTCTCGTTAGTTTTGAACCTGTGAGAGTGTTTATCGAAGGGTACATAAATTCTGCCTCCCTCAAGACTAAACCCCATTCTGTATTTTGAACTTGTTGGTTTTAAAAAACATTTTCAGATCGTTGTTATACACATTCATACCCCTCAAATGAATGAATATATCTGAAAAGTGCCGAAGAATCATGTATATTTGTGCTTTGGAGTGTCAGCAAAACTTCTTTGAAAATTGTTCCATTGACTCTATCGTATTGCTGTAAAAGATTTCTAAGTTCTATCATGCGATTGACAAATAATCTATTGTTCATATCATCTTCCGTTAGATAGCCTCTTGGACATTCGTTCTCGTCCGGTCGTTCTGCTTCGGGAATATCAAGAAAATTCATACTACCAGTGCCTCGATGAAAGAATATATATTTCAAATGACCAGTTGATAAGATGAAGCTGAGCAACTCAACAGATGATATATCACCAAGCTGATTAAATTCATCTATGCCTACGACAAGTGAGTAATTATTTGATGCCCAATCATTTATCTCTGATTATTATTTTCTTAGTTTCCTCAATAACATTTGCATTACTCATTGGCAGCAAGAAGTTACGTACAGTTTGTTTGTCAGGTTTGTTTATAGTTTGAAATAAAACAGATGTGACTCTATTTTGGCAATAAATAGAATCAAGGTTATTCCATTCTTCGAGCATCAGCGATTTCGATTGTAGTAAATTTGACAATCCATCTGACACTCGAACTTTCTTTTTACCTACGTAGGCAAATGATTAATTGATGTCTGAGTATTTTCCATAATTATTATCAATGATACTCTACTTTTTGATTATTTACGTTCAATCTATTTATATTATTCAATGATTTTTCAAGGGTGATCAGCTCTCTTTTTTTAATATTCACTCTACTTTGTATTTCGTGGTTTAAAATTCTATTTTTCAATTTTTTAAACAATCCCATAATTAGTTCTGTAAATTACTTGTTGCAAAGCCTTGTAACATGGGCATTTGGCATTATTTGCTTCATGATTTGCCGGTTTATTTATTTTCTTACAATTAGAACAAGTTGAAGAAGGACAGTTTTTGGCATTATGACCTGAAACAGCACAATGACCGCAAACCTCCTGCTCCTTCTTACAGTGCTTCATTATATTTCCGAAAGATTGACATTTAAAGCAACGTTGAGCTGCGATGTAATCACTTGCCTTACAACTAGTGAAATCAATAAGATACTTAACCTTATTTATGATGAGCTTCCTGATTTCAGGGTCACACTTTAATACCCAATGCAGCGTTTCTTTTTTTTCAGGGCCTAGCTTGAAAGCTGGGATACAACCTCTCTTGAAATCTGATTTTGAAATCTCAGTATTACTAAAGTTTTTACTATAGACAATTTCAGATAGCTCTTCTTTGGTGATGTCAGAAGGTACATCGTACAGAACTACTTTCGGCTTTTTGTTGGTCGGTTCCGTGATTTTAATGGTTCCTGAAGTATGCAAGCCTTTGTTTTGAAGTATTTTTTTCTTATCCTCTAATGTGTCTAATACTAGAAGAAGTCCACCTCCTCGCATGTTGACTGTTTTCTTGGCCCTAATATTGTCTTTTTTGGGATGTTCTCTTTTAAAGCTTTTTTTAAGTTTTCGCTGCTTTGCTTCTCGTTCCCTTTCAACTTGGAAGGTTTCAGCAGAACAACATGCTCTTTTGCTTGTAACTTCCTGACGTTATTTGTAGTTTGGTCTACTGAAGCTATTTTTTTTGGCAGTTTAATAACATCAGCAAAACTTGTGGGCTTCTTAATTTCTTGAACAGATCTACTCAAGTTAATAATTGATTGCTCCAGTTTTGGGCCGCCTGAGCTCAATATGGGTGTTAACTGGCTTATTGTAGTTGCACGGGTATCAATTTTAATCACAGATTCCGTAGCTCGACTTATTATATTTAAAAACCTGTCATAATCTGCACGCAAGAGTTTCCTTCTCTCAAATTATTCTTCAGCCCATTCTTTGAGCTCCAGAATAGTTTTATTAATATCTTGAATGTCTTTTTCAAATTCCGATTTCATAACTGAAGTTATGTTACTATGCATTTTACCTTCTGTTGGCTGATCCTTCCTTTCCTGGTCCTGTTCCTTGTCCTGTGGGTTGACGTCCTCTTCTTCTTCCTCCTACTCCTCGTATTCCGAAATTAATCCATATGGTGGTTTTATTGAACAAAAGTTCTGTCAAACTGTCAGAAGGGTAGATCAGTGAGGTACGAAGAGAGCGCGCACTCACTGAAGAAAACTATAAATTAAATTTATTGAAGAAAACTAGAAAATAAGTAGTAGCATGTATATTTATATATATATTATAATTTCACGAAAGCAGGTAAAGAACAGGTAGAAAAAGGTGCGGCAACTACCAAGGTGCGAAGAAGGAGCGCACTGATATGACGCGCGTCTTCTTCGTACTCTCACGGAAATGATTTATGACCACAATGATGCTTTTTTTAAATATTATTATAATATTTTCGATTTGCAACGGTCATCAGCGGGCAAAGTTTATTCTTTTGCTGGTGATGCCATATATAACACGTAAATTATATATACATACGTAAAGAGATATTTATGATTTTGTATTATTATTTTCTTATTTTTAAGTTAACACTTGTATTTTGCTTTAATTTATTGTTCATCATATTTGATTTGCGATTGTTTTTTTAAATAGTGAAATAAATGATTTGATTTGATTTGATTTGACCAACCTTCAGCCAGGTCCGTAGGATGCGCGTCTTCTTCGTACTTTCTCGTTATTTGAGTACAATTATAGTAAATAAATAATAGTAGTTGTTTTTGTACTTGTTAAAACTGCATTATACTCAAAAGGCTAACTAGCAAAAGCATCAAGAGGAGTTTTATAATGCAATAATGGGAGGTAGAAGGTAGTTCAGAGTGTGAAAAATTAATGTATATATTCCAATGTATCTGCTTTATCCTATCTTCGCCGTTCCACTAGATTTTACCTTTGATTACAGACATGTATAAAGTATCATCAATAATCAAAGGTTTTACCCTTAGGTCCAAACTATACAGATTAGACGAATTTATTGTAGCTCAAATACGTATAATAATACTTTTTAAGGTTTAAATTTATCATTTTCGTGGGGAGGGGGCCTTTTTTATGCCGTTGGTAATTCCCATCCCTCAGGGGCGAAGTTGAGGATTCACCCAAAAATTAAACCCTGAGATCGCCACTGGTTTGTTAAGCAAACTCCTGTGCGTTTTTTACAATTATTTCATATTTTGACTTTCATTTCAGATTTTGCGATTGAATCGAAACTACAACGCTCATTCTGCGACGGACTACAAACCATCAGTAAGTTTCCAAATTTCTATTGTCCTTAAATATTATCTGACACATTTATTCACTCATCAAACCGTTACAACAAACTATTTCTTTAGCTATAATAGATATACTATTGGCTTGAGCATATATTATAGCTCAAATACGTATAAAAATACTTTTTGAAGTTTAAATTTATCATTTTCGTGGGGAGGGGGCCTTTTTTATGCCGTTGGTAATTCCCATCCCTCAGGGGCGAAGTTGAGGATTCACCCAAAAATTAAACCCTGAGATCGCCACTGGTTTGTTAAGCAAACTCCTGTGCGTTTTTTACAATTATTTCATATTTTGACTTTCATTTCAGATTTTGCGATTGAATCGAAACTACAACGCTCATTCTGCGACGGACTACAAACCATCAGTAAGTTTCCAAATTTCTATTGTCCTTAAATATTATCTGACACATTTATTCACTCATCAAACCGTTACAACAAACTATTTCATTAGCTATCATAGATATACTATTGGCTTGAGCATATATTATAGCTCAAATACGTATAAAAATACTTTTTAAGCTTTAAATTTATCATTTTCGTGGGGAGGGGGCCTTTTTTATGCCGTTGGTAATTCCCATCCCTCAGGGGCGAAGTTGAGGATTCACCCAAAAATTAAACCCTGAGATCGCCACTGGTTTGTTAAGCAAACTCCTGTGCGTTTTTTACAATTATTTCATATTTTGACTTTCATTTCAGATTTTGCGATTGAATCGAAACTACAACGCTCATTCTGCGACGGACTACAAACCATCAGTAAGTTTCCAAATTTCTATTGTCCTTAAATATTATCTGACACATTTATTCACTCATCAAACCGTTACAACAAACTATTTCTTTAGCTATCATAGATATACTATTGGCTTGAGCATATATTATAGCTCAAATACGTATAAAAATACTTTTTGAAGCTTTAAATTTATAATTTTTTCGGGAGGGGGGAGGGGGTGTTGGTTGAGCCCCTTTTTTATGCCGGTGGTCATTCCCATCCCGGGCGGAGTTGAAGGTTAGTTGCCCCTGGGCTATCCCAGTTGGGCAATAGCCATTGTGTAATTTGAAAGATTTGAGAGTTCTCCACATCATTTCTACCTGAAATTTGAAAAAAAATTATCACAGGCTCAGCTAACGTTTAGCTTCAAAAAAACGTCACCACAATCATCGTTTTTCTGCGTTTCAGGATCAGTTTAGGTCTAGAATCGTTGTTTCGGGAGAGGTTTCATTCAAATCATGCTGAGATACTACTCAGTAATCGGTGTTTTTCTGTCTTTCTGTGTTTCGGATACCGGTACGTTATTCCTGGGTTTCAATAACGACTAGAAATTTTCAAACTTGATACATAGGTTTAGTTGAAGGCGAGTGACGCGAGCGTACCGGCTCGTGTAATTATATATATTCAATCTGACAATGCGACATTGATCTAATATGACAATGACATAGTCAGTGTTGCAAAACGGAAACGGCTTCATCTTTAAAAATCCGCTGTTAGCAGCTCAAATATTTGAGTCTAAACTCAAAAACGTGAAATTAATTAAATAAGACTATCATTTATAATCTTCTCCCTGAATATCATTTTACACTTTACTTCTTGACTTCATGTGTGTAGTACCAATTCTTATCTACTGACTCAGAAATGGACATTGATCAATCATCTCGAATGAAAAACTAATGAAATGAAAAAAAATTATGAATGTAATTTTGGAATAATATTCATCAATACAGAGTTGAAAACTACATCAATTTATTTGAATCAATCATAATCATGTTGATTGTATCTTTAAAATCATAATGTACAGAGTTAGTGAAAAAAAATGTGTAGAAAATCTGACAGGTCAAATGTTTCTGTTCAAATTATTATTATTTATATAGTCAGTCATGTTTACAAACACTTATCCAATTAATTATAAATTAGGTATTATATATTGAAACTTATCAACTGAAATTTCCCAACTAGAAAATTATTCAATGAAATTAATTCCATCAAGCAGAAAACTGTATTAAAATGGAAGTGGTTGAAAGAGAAAATATATGTTGTGACAGCGATCTTGTGGTGGATGGAAGAATAAATAAATTATTATATTTAAAAAAAACCTTTGAAAACCAACGTTTTACTGTCGACTACACAGAAAAAAAATTCTGCCTCTTTCGTATTAGGGTAGACTTCATTTTAGCTGGACTGTTATCAATATACTATAATGTGGTATCGACAATATGTTTTGATATACGTGCTTATGAGCTTTATGACCTTTATGTCTAATACTATATTATAGAGAATATCAATCTGTTTTCATTTAAAACTAATCAAATCACCAATCAAAAATTGTATAATATCTTCCAACCTATCATACTGTATGTCAATTTCTTATCAAAATTATTTATTTATTCAATGAATCATTCAGAATTACACAACATACAGGAAAGTACCACAGGCTTATAAGCCCAAAACGGTTCCAAGAACATTTATATCAGTACATTTTGGATACTGGTCAAATTTCAAGGTAAAATACAATGTTTTCGTGGTGAATTTAGTGGTATTCACTTGTGTGAATAAATTGAGACATACAAATTAAAAGAGGATCTGGATTGGATTTTTCGCCAAAAAATCAAAAATACATTGGGCTTATTATACAATAAAAAACTTAAAAATTTATCCCGGGTATGTACATATCTCCCCCAAAAAAACGATGATTTATGATGATAATGATAATCGATGATTATTCTAATATATTATAACCGTACTTTTTGAAAACTCTGTCAAATATTCAAGTTGAGGACGATGTTTTCATGATAGATTTGATGGTTTTTACCAGTTAACATAAAGCTTAAAATTAGGTCATTGAACCCGGAAATGAGCGCAGTTCCCCTAAAAAAACTATACTTCTTTATTTCGTTTTTTTTTTGAAAACTGTCAAATATGTAGGTCAAAAATGATGTTTTCATGCTAATTTTAGTAATTTTCTCTTCAGTGACCACATGCTATTTAAATATACAATTACAATTCAAAAATAATTATTGAATCATGCATCTTCACTTCCAATCTATCTGTTGGTTGACCGCTATTATTTGGCAAGAATGCAATAAATTTGGTTTTACCCACATTTAAAGTTAAAATTTATCTCAAACCATTTTTTTTTAATTAAAATTCCTTCATATGTATTTATTTACCTTTGTCCATTATTTACCTGAATCCTGAAAGTCTGTGTCATCTGCGAAAGATACAATACCACATGCGATTTGGTGTATTGAGTCTGAGCAAATCATTTACATATTGATAAAAAATAACAGTGGCGATTAAACCGTACCTTAAGTCTACTACTTATAGTTCAAGAATTCCAATAGTAATTGTGAGATAATCATGCTTTTAAAAAATATTATTTTCAATTACCTATACACCTACCCACTTAATTTTTTTACGGGTTGAATTGACGATTTTGTTTGGATATGTGTTTATGTTTATGGATAGGTGTTAGTAAATGCTTTGTTTGTATGTTGCAGCAATGTGGCTAGTGAGAATATGCAGAAGAATAAGAAGAAGACACATATCAGTGTTTTTTTTAGCTTTGCTTCTATGGGGTCTAGTATGGTTGGTATGGAGTGTTCTGCTACAGCATTCTTCCCCGTCAGACAGAAAGCTGCCCGCACGCTTCACATGGAACCAACAAATTGTCGATATGGAGCCATCGGTCGACAACTCCTCTCAGCCTTCCGATGGACAGATTTTAATCCAACTCAAAAAACAACTGCCCAGTCTGCCGATTTCGTTTTGGCACCGAAATATGAATAGAGGTTTGTTCTTCAATAACAATACTTGTGCAAGGTACCCCGACATTTTTGAGCTTGAATTCAACAATTTATATTGGCAAAGCTTACGCACAACAAATGGCACATTTCATTTGTATGGGGCTTACTACGACAATAGAGAACTGAGTGAGATAGGGCCAGCAGTCAGAATTCTTGGCATGATTGATCGCATCGAACCCACTGTCAACACCTATTGCCAAATTTGGTTTGACCACCACAGACAGCCTGTTTTTGCTGAAGTAATGGAATATTCACATATTTGGAACAAATTCTGGGGAAACTACGAGCAAGGAATCTTGCAGCCCTACTTGATGGCATGTCAGATTCCAGAAGAATTTCAAAAACTTGTTCCAGCATCAGTTTCTATTGTTGAGGATAAATGTGACATTGCCAAAAATAATTTGAGAGTAATTTACAAGAAGCCTTATGAGACAAAGAACTTCGCAGTGTGTGTAAAAGGACTGGATTTCTCGCACAGTGATCTCTCAGTGCGATTGGTTGAGTGGATAGAGTTGCTTGGAATTCTTGGTGCAGACAAAGTGTTCTTTTATCAGTTCAAAGTGCATTCTAATATCAGCAAAGTATTGAAATACTATAAGAAAAGGAATCGCATTGAAGTTACACATCTGACATTACCTGGTGGTCAACCAAACATTCCTGCTTTACGAAGTCTCTATCTGAAGAAAAACAGATAATTTTACATAAATAATCCTCAAGTTCTTTTCAAAGTTTTAATGTTTGAGTTTTTGATCATAATTCTCAAGAATTGATTCCAACGTGCCCAAATAGTCTAGTACTTCTTATTCATACAAAAATAATCTTTAAATTCTCCTAAAAGGATAGATTTAAGTTCAAGTTTAATGTTGAAGGTTTCTATCATCATTTTTAAGATTGATTGTAACGTGTCCATATAATCTAGCACTACTCACTTATTCATACATAAATAATCTTTAAATTCTCCTAAAAGGATAGATTTAAGTTCAAGTTTAATGTTTGAGTTTTTGATCATAATTCTCAAGAATTGATTCCAACGTGCCCAAATAGTCTAGCACTGCATATTCATGCATAAATAATCCCCAAGTTCTCCTCAAAGGTTCAATGTTCAATATTTGAGTTTTTGATCATAACTCTCAAGAATTGATTCCAACGTGCCCAAATAGTCTAGCACTGCTTATTCATACATAAATAATCTCCAAGTTCTCCTCAAAGGTTCAATGTTCAATATTTGAGTTTTTGATCATAATATTCGATTCCAACGTGCCCAAATAGTCTAGCACTGCATATTCATACATAAATAATCTTTAAATTCTCCTAAAAGGATAGATTTAAGTTCAAGTTTAATGTTTGAGTTTTTGATCATAACTCTCAAGAATTGATTCCAACCTGCCCAAATAGTCTAGCACTGCATATTCATACATAAATAATCTTTAAATTCTCCTAAAAGGATAGATTTAAGTTCAAGTTTAATGTTTGAGTTTTTGATCATAATTCTCAAGAATTGATTCCAACGTGCCCAAATAGTCTAGCACTGCATATTCATGCATAAATAATCCCCAAGTTCTCCTCAAAGGTTCAATGTTTAATATTTGAGTTTTTGATCATAATATTCTCAAGAATTGATTCCAACGAGCCCTAATAGTCTAGCACTGCATATTCATACATAAATAATCTTTAAATTCTCCTAAAAGGATAGATTTAAGTTCAAGTTTAATGTTTGAGTTTTTGATCATAATGTTCTTAAGAATTGATTCCAACGTGCCCAAATAGTCTAGCACTGCATATTCATACATAAATAATCTTTAAATTCTCCTAAAAGGATAGATTTGAGTTTAAGTTTAATGTTTGAGTTTTTGATCATAATGCTCTTAAGAATTGATTCCAACGTGCCCAAATAGTCTAGCACTGCATATTCATACATAAATAATCTTTAAATTCTCCTAAAAGGATAGATTTGAGTTTAAGTTTTATGTTGAAGTTTTTTATCATCATTTTTAAGATTGATTGTAACGTGTCCATATAATCTAGCACTACTCACTTATTCATACATAAATAATCTCCAAGTTCTCCACAAAGTTTCATGTTCAAGTTCTATGTTTAAGGTTAAAAAAAATGAATGTAATTTTGGAATAATATTCATCAATACAGAGTTGAAAATTACAGTTATTTGAATCTATCATAATCATATTAATTCGAGGATTCATTGTATCTTTAAAATGATAATGTACAGATTTGGTGAAAAAAAGCATAGAAAATCTGACAGATCAATTTTTTTCTGTTCAAAGTGGTGAATATGTGATTAAATGTTACTGTAAGTGTTCACTAAGTCTTGAAAAGTAAAATTTGATGAATTGGATTATTTTTAGATTAGTTTTATGTTTAAGTTCTATGTTCAATGTTATAGATTTTGATATTTTGATAACAATTTTCAAGAATTGATTTTAACGTGCCCATAGAATCTAGCACTGCTTATCGATACATAATATAATCCCTATGTTCTCCACAAAGGTTTACGTTTTTGATCCTAGATTTCAAGAATTGAATTTAAGAATTTTCAGTCTTATATTTCTTCTGTATACCGGCATTCTCGATTTTTATACAATAAGTATGGGCCTAACTTCATTGAAATTCAATATTGTTTATTAATTATCATTATTATTGTATTTTTCTTGTTTCGGAGATTTACATAGGCCTACCACATGTGTTCAATAATAATCAATAATTTTTGTGATGTAGACCAATTTGTGTTCAAAATTAAGTGATTAAAATCTATTTTCAATGTATTGTCTCTCTTCTTTAATCAGCCTATGTTCAAAAGTACCTACTAACTTGTTCAACCAGATCAAACAATTCTACAGGAAAAAAGGAATAAAGTATTTGTATGGCATTACTGGACCAAATTGATATTCTTTTACGCTTCATAGAGTGTCTTGTTAAATCACAGTTTACTTATAATTTTATAATATTTTCCTCACAATGGAATGTGTGTGCATTTCCTGCTGTTGATTGTGGAACACAATATAAGACAAAAATGCCCTCCACGAATTTGACACACTTTTACTTTTCAATAAAATTAGTGTGTACCTGGAGCCCGGGACTCACAGTGATACTTTGACAGCAGCAAAGCTCTCAATAAACCGAACAAGACGTGGGCGTCCTGGAAGTTTAATATCCAAAAGCGAACCTGTTTCCTCTTACTTTGCAATGAGTCTCTTAACTGATAAAAAACAATTATTGAACACAACATTCCACACTCTTTTTTATTTGGCATAACATTCACTGTACTTACAATGCATTTTGAGAATCATAATGCGTTGATCCTTTGTGTAACGCTTCATGTAAACATGATTGTCAATCATATGTCTCAAGCTATATAGTTTTATTATGATTTTCTTATCACATTTTTCACAATGGTGATTGACCAAGAGTAGCCTTATGTTGAAGCAATTTTCGCCTCGAAAAATTTTGCTCATTAGTAAAATGTTTCATACTAGTACCTATTCAGTATTAGATTGAATCATTTCAATGCTTCTCAGGGTGGCCGCTAACGAAAGGACAAGAGTGTATACACATATGCAGTCATACATTGTCATCACAGCAAAAGGCATCAATCAAAGTTTTTAGAGGTTAGGTTTTTGTATCTTCGATTATTGTTTCATCACTGCTCTATTTAAGAATAAATTATTCTTGTATCATTATAATTTGTAATGTTCCAGTGGTTTATTTTATTTTGGAAGCTGCTGTCAAACAGCTGATTTTTATTCGAAGGAAGCCTCTCGATGACGAGCATGTGTGTATACACATTGTCCTGTCGTCAGTGACATGACTAGATATTAATGATAATCGCAACTAAAGGTGAAATTCCCTAGTGACGACTCGAGCCGCGTGGCTAAAGAGTGGTTGCGGCTGGAGTACATAACCTAAAAATTCATTAGATATGAATCGTAAAAGCAATATAGTAGCCAACACTTCTAATTTATCTGCCGCCATAACGTTCATACAACATGAAACTCTAATCATCGAATCTATAATGAATTTATACTTAATATGCAACTTACATATTAAAGTACTTGAAGTGCTGCAGTCGTGTGGCTCGAGTCGTCGCTAATGAAATGCACCTTTTAGGCTATTGTTTGATTATCCGTGATGTTCACTTTGATTTCGACAGCAGTCGAGTTGCATCACAGATTTAACTGAACAGAATCCATCCAAAGATGCAGCCTAAGTGCCAAACCCAACCAAGATTTGAGTATTTTGTCTAATACATTATTTTAAGAAGATTCAATATAAAATTTGAAATTAATAGTTCATTCTTTGTAATTTGTAAATATAGGGTGCGACAGTGGATCGGTCAAACATCTAAAGTAGCTTTCAAAGAGGAGATTTATTAACTTTAATATCCATGTAATCATTGAAACACACATTTTACAATATCCAAAAATAATTGAAGAGACTTCAGTGCTACTTGATTATAGCACAAACTCGATTTGTGTTTGGCGGGTTTCAATTCACCACTGTTCCGTCATGAGAGAGGTTCACATTAAAATGGCAGTGGTGAAAGACAGGAGAACAGCGATGTTGATTCTCTGCCTTGATAATGCCTTCTATAGAGAAGAGTTGATACTGGTATATCTGATGCAATATTAACTTGGTATTCCACCAAGTTTGTAAATTTTTGGCTTAAGAGCAAACCAAATTTGATGAAAATCTGAATATTAGAACGAATTAAAAGAAAAGGAATAAAAATATACTGCAAAAACGTTGAGACATTCAAAATACAATCGGAGTGTGTCATACAAGTTTAAAAGTCTTGTAAGTGAATTTGGGACGAATAATGTGCCAAAAATTGTAAAAATTGTGCCAATTAATATCCAGGTCAGTTATGTGTAAGCCTCTTTCATAAATAAATATAGAACTAAATTCTTATTCAACAGGCACTGGAGTTGAAATTAGAATGGATTAGAAATGAAGAAAACTTACAAAAAAATAAATATTGTTAGTAATTTTCCCAATTAAAAAAAATGCAATAAAATATACAATAAAATATCAGTGAATGATCTGATTGATCAAATATCAAAATTGAACTCATCGAAAATATTTTTCAATTGACTTAATTGTAAAATTCACAATAACATAACATCACAATGTTTATAATATATAATACTGAAAGTGGTAACAAAGACACAATATTTATAATATATAATACTGAAAGCGGTAATAAAGTGGGACTTGACTTAGCAAGCCATTAGCTTTTTATTGAAGTGGCAGGTCGTGGATCTTGTGTCAGTTCCGAAAGGCGAAAGCTGATTGGAGAAAAAGCGACGGGCGACCTCTTTGACCTCTTCTGGGGTAATTGCTGGTATTTTGTCCATCTGAAGAAGAAAATGGGTTGAGGTGAACATTATATAAAATATCTAGTGAAATTGAAAAGCTTGTCATTGCCATACATTGCTACCAACCTGAGATTTATAATTAGGTCCAGTGCAACGTTCACAGTGACTATAATTGATTTTGCAGAATCAATTTAATACAATAATAAGTATTATCAATATATTAAAACCTTCTAAATATTAGTAGTCATCAGCGAAAATAGTGAATTATCCTACTGGTCTAATATGTTGAGAATAACTGGTAAAATACTATATTATGTAAAATTTTGAAAACGTCTTTTCATTTTAAAATGTTACTCACAAACTCGAATTATTGGTAAATGGGACGGGACAACAAAATGTTGGCAGAGGTGTTGAATTGAGCAAATCAAATATAATGGATTGATGTGCTTCAAACAATTTGTGTTCTAACCTCCTGAAAACCTGTCACCTACAGTTCAGTTTCAACCCTAGGTTCACTGGCACAGATTCCTTAAAATTCCTGGGTATCATGCTTGACTCGAATATAAATTGGGAAAAGCACATTGATTAGGGTCTTTATCACAGAGACAAGTTCTCACAGAGACAACTAGTGTTTTTGAACGATATTAGTGTCACAGAGACAAGTTTCATAGGAACAAGTATTTTTATAAATGGCAGTATCACAGGAACAAGTTCCCACAGAGACAAGGTGAGTCTCACAGAGACAAGGTGAGTCTCATAGAGACAAGGTCAGTCTCACAGAGACAAGGTCAGTCTCACTGGAACAAGTAGTGTCACTGGAACAAGAAGAGGGGTAGAGTCCCATTAGAACAAGTGGAGTGTCACAAAGACAAGGTCAGTCTCACAGGAACAAGGTTGGTGTGGTGTGTTGCCTACACATGAAGATGAAGGCATTCCATTTGCTCTAATAAATTGGATGTCATCTGTTTTTTAATATATACATACATATTATAGTGACATGAATAGAATACAATGACTGCCTTTATTTTTCTTAGAGAGCGAAGTTGGGGCGCAGTCGACCCTCTCTTATACTCAACTCTCTATCAAGTATTATAACAATACAAAAAAATGATACAAATAATATGATTAAAAACAAACAATAGTTAAGTTATCTACTTATTAAAATAATAACAAATTTCAAATTATTGAAAAGAAAGAGAAAAAAATGACATTGAAAATAATACATAACAATGCTGAATAATAGTATTTTCTGATACTTCATCACTTTAGTAAAAAATAAGACACTACAGAATACAATACAGTAGGCCTACATAGCAACTGAAGTGTTTGCTATACATTTCATTTCCTACTTATTATCACTATGTAAATCTCGAAGTGGATAAGTAAAATACATTATGATTTATTTTAATAGTAAAATAGAATTTTCCTTCAATCAACAAACAACGCTACTTCAATCCACGTGACATACATATAAAAATATATCATTTACATATGTAAATAATGTGGTGACATCATTTGATGCCAGCTTTAAACGTTTCTCCTGTGGAGAAAAAATGATGAATTTAGTGGACAGTTTAGTGTATCCTAGACATTTAGATTCAAATCTACATAGCAATTGATTCCCCTTTTCATCCAGGATATTTGTGGTTTCTTAAAATTTCGACTTATTGACCGAGCGAAGTGAGTTCTAAGATTCAAGTCGACGGCTTTGCATTTCTCTTTATGTTTATATGTTCCGCAATTACGGCGAAACGCAGCAATAGATTACCATGAAATTTGACAGGTATATTTCTTTTTAAATTGTGCCTCGACGTATATACAAAGTTTCTTGGAAATTTTGCATTTTAAGGTTAATACAATTCGCATGCAATTAATATATCAATACTATATTATAGGAGTATCGATCGAGCAGTCGTAGCGAGCAGACTTAGTTTTTTTTTAGTGAGAGTAGTTGAAATAGTGTATGCAATAGTTAAAGTGCTGAGTTTAGTGTTTTAATTGTTGTGCGCGAGTTCAGTGCCCTGCGCCGAAAAATCAGTTCAGTGCTGAATTATCATTTAGTCCGGCTAAGGAATGTAAAGAATGTGAGGAATGTCGACTCCCAAAAGATTGCCAACCTTCCTACTGCCAGAGTTCGAAGAGGAGGAGGAAACAGAGGACGACGCAACTATGAGTCAACTAACACCGGCTAGGAGCGTTGAACCAGCGTCAATGACTGGAAACGTCAACACTTCCCCAGAATCGTTTCTAAAAACGAACCAACTAAAAACTGCAACGGAGCAGTTTTTGTACAATGCATGGAAAGAAGTCACTTTCCAACAGAGTGAAGAGAGAGAAAGAATGCATAAACTGGAAAAGGAGTTGGAGAGAGCACGGTTGGAGATTAATCAGCTGAAAGAGATATTTTCATCAGCATCTACAACCACACAGAATCTTCAATCTTCAGCTTCACATACAATGCAACCAGCATCTTCTAGAAGTAGCAATAAAAGTTATTCACCACCGAATTGGGAGGAAGAAGAGAAAATGGTAGCATCAGAGACTGCATGGATTCTCCCTAAACAAAAGAAGAGAAAAATCCGTGACTCACCAGAAAAAATAAGGCCTGCAACTGATTCTACAAGTATGAAACCGACAGAAAAGAGAAACAAGCCACCGCCAGTCATATTAAGCAATATACAAGAGTATTCGAAAATTAAAGAGGCATTGAAGTCGAAAAATCTCAATTTCAGTGCCAACATGATGAACAACAACCAGCTAAAATTGAATGTTGAAACTGAACATGAATACAGAGATTTAACTAAGATGTTGAATGAAGCTAAATATGAATGGCACACGTACGAAAATAAACAAACTCGTCCAATTCGTGTCATGGCTAAAGAGCTTCATCCATCATGCGATCCAGAGGATATAAAGAACGATCTTCTAAGCAGAGGCTTTCAAATAATCAGTGCTGTCAACAAAATGAAAAAAGTGAAGAAAGATGGAAAAGAACATATTATCAGACTTCCAATGTTCATGTTAACATTCAAGAATACAGAAGATACAAAAAGAATATTTGAAATTAAACATATTTGCTACATGAAAGTGAAAATTGAATCAATTAGAAGTAATAAAATGATTCCACAGTGTAAACGTTGTCAACGGTTTGGTCATACACAGGCATACTGTCAACATGAACCAGTGTGTGTGAAGTGTGCTGGAAAACACTGGACTATTTCGTGTACTAAGGCTAAAGAAACCCCAGCCAAATGTTTCAATTGTGCTGAGGCTCACCCAGCTAACTACAGAGGCTGTCTCATCGCTAAAGAACTTCAGAGAAGACGAACTGAAAAAGAAAACCTAGTTAAAAGAAGTAGCGAAGTACCACATACAACTAAACAGAGAAACTTCACTTCAAAAAAGTACACTGGAGAAATATCCTATTCCCAAGTAACGAAACCCACTCCAAGCCTACAACAGGAGAGCCAACCAAAGCAACAACAACCAGTTGAAGTCAATAAGGTTTTGCAGGAAATTTTGAACAGTTTAAATATTCTTTCTGGACGACTTGACAGCTTGGAAGGGAAGAGTAAGAGTATCGAGAAGAAAACTAGAAAATGAATATTGCGAGCCAACAAGATATAAGGATTGCTACCTGGAATGCCAATGGAATAAATAATATCAATAATAATAGAAAACAAGAAATAGAAATATTTCTAAAGACACGAAATATAGATGTTTGCCTCATCTCTGAAACCCATTCAACTGAGCAGACTCACTTCAAAATCAATGGATATAATGTTTACGAAACTATTCATCCTCAAAATCAAGCAAGAGGTGGAAGTGCTGTAATAGTGAAGGAGAGTATTAAACACTATGAAGACTTCAGTATTCAAAGTAATGAAATACAGCTAACTGTAGTTGGAATAGAGTCCATCAACCAGAAAATACTTGTTGGAGCTGCATATTTTCCACCACGTTACAATTTAAAGAAAAATGATTACACAAATATTCTTCATCAGCTTAGAGATAGATTCATAGTGGGTGGAGATTTTAATGCCAAGCATAAGGATTGGGGTTCAAGACTCACGACTACCAAAGGAAAAGAACTCAGAGAGGCTATCCAGGAGCTGGGCTGCGAATTCCATTCAACAGGGACACCTACGTATTGGCCAACAGATTTGAATAAAACTCCAGTTCTTCTAGATTTCTTCATAACAAAGAGAATATCCAGTAATTTCATCGACATTGAAGAGAGCTTTGACCTGGATTCTGATCATTCAGCTGTAATTCTCACACTTAGTGAACGAATAATAAAGAAAGAAGACAGACCAATGATAGTCAACAGAACAACAGACTGGGAAGCTTTTAAAGTGGATTTGGAGAATGAAATCAACTTGAATATTCCACTTAGAACAACTGAGCAGCTAGATGAAGCCGCAGAAAATTTCATGTGGCAAATCCAGAAATCAGCCTGGAAAAACACCAGACAATATACCAGGAAAACAAAAGGATGCAATTACCCTCTGGAGATTCGACAACTTGTTTTAGAAAAACGAAGGGCAAGAAGAAGATGGCAACAAACTCGTGATCCTGCTGACAAAAATATCTTGAATAACAAAACACAACAATTGAGAAGAGAGATAAGGAAACTAACTGAGGAATCCATTAATAACTACCTTCAAAATTTGACAGCTGATGCCAGTACAGATTATTCATTATGGAAAGCAACAAAAAGAATTAAGCGGCCAATATTACAATCCCCTCCAATTAGAAAACCAGATGGTACTTGGGCAAGAAATAACAGAGAAAAGGCAGATTTATTTGCTAATCATCTAGAAGAAATCTTCCAGCCAAACAACATTCAATCTGAAATTGATCCTGAAGAAGATATAATGGATGATTTAGATACAGAGATTGATCCAGTTTCTATAAATGAGGTTCAAGAAGAAATAAAATATAATATGAATACCAAAAAAGCACCTGGGTTTGATCTGATTACAGGTGAAATCTTGAAGAAACTTCCAAGGAAAGGTATTGTCATGCTAACATACTTATTCAATGCATCACTCCGATTACAGCATTTTCCTACAATTTGGAAGGTGGCAGAAGTCATTATGTTGCAAAAGCCTGGGAAATGTCCTCAAGAAGCAAAATCATACCGCCCAATATCTCTTCTACCTGTAATTTCAAAGCTTTTTGAGAAATTGCTAATGAAGAGATTGACTCCCATCATAAGTAGCAGGAATCTTATACCAGCTTATCAATTTGGTTTCAGGCAGAAGCACTCAACCCTGGACCAAGTACATAGAATCACCAATGTAATAGAGAAGTCATTAGAGAAAAAATCGATATGTTCAGCAATCTTCCTTGATGTGGCACAGGCATTTGACAAAGTGTGGCATGAAGGACTGATCATTAAACTTCATAAAATTCTCCCCACTCAACTTGTAAAACTTTTAAAATCATACATCAACAACAGATTATTCAGAGTAAAACAAGGTGACGACGTCTCCGAATTGAAGGAAATAAGGGCTGGAGTTCCACAGGGTAGTGTTCTTGGACCAGTTCTTTATGTGCTGTACACAAGCGATCTTCCTGAATTGGATGCAGTGACAATAGCTACTTTTGCTGATGATACTGCAATACTGGCAGAAGGGGAAACAGTACAAGAAGCAGCCACAAAACTACAGAATGCTAGCAACAGATTCAGTGAATGGACCAAAAAATGGAGAATTCGATTAAATGAGATGAAGTCTATTCATATCAACTTCACAAACAAAATCATCAATGACCCGATTCGAATAAATCTGAATGGGAATGTAGTACCACACAGCAACACAGCAAAATACCTTGGAATGACTCTTGACGCCAAGTTGAAATGGAAAGAGCATATCAAGATGAAAAGGAGTGAGCTAGGACTCAAATACAGTAAAATCTATTGGTTGTTGGGCCGTCAATCACAACTCTCATTGGACAACAAGTTATTGATTTACAAACAAATTCTAAAACCTGTCTGGACGTATGGAATTCAGCTTTGGGGCTGCTCTAGAACATTTAACATCAGCCAGATTCAAACATTCCATGAAATTTGACAGGTATATTTCTTTTTAAATTGTGCCTCGACGTATATACAAAGTTTCTTGGAAATTTTGCATTTTAAGGTTAATACAATTCGCATGCAATTAATATATCAATACTATATTATAGAGAATATCAATCTGTTTTCATTTAAAACTAATCAAATCACCAATCAAAAATTGTATAATATCTTGCAACCTATCATACTGTATGTCAATTTCTTATCAAAATTATTTATTTATTCAATGAATCATTCAGAATTACACAACTGTCAGTAAAAAATCAGCTGTCGTGTTGACTATTCATTGCATGCAGTGACGCATGCAATTAATAACGGAAAGAAAACATAGTATTTTCTCTCGACCTTTATCTGCTTTCAACTCGGGCTGACCTGTTGCCAGTGTGTTGAAGGAGATTAGCTTTCGATGTTATGATATTTTTGATACACTAACCCCAACAGCCATTAGCCGTTTTCACACCGACATCTTGCCGACACAACATACAAACAGGATTTACTCTTATGGACAGTATGAGACGAGGCTGTGTTTTATAACTGCGCGAGGTCTACTGTTCATAGAACTACTAGTCCAGGATTAAAATGTCGTTTTACCAAAATCACCGAATATTTAATAATTCAATACAATGATACATGTACAAATGTAAAGCTGACTAGCACCGAGGTAGAATCAATTTAATCTTAAATAATTTGAAATATATTTCAAGTTGTTAGGCTTCATTTATTCATTGAACACCTATTTTATCATTATGGGTTATCAGAACCTATTAGAATTATGAATATTATTTTTCTGTGTCAAAAAAGAGCTTTGCGTGCTATCTTTAATCTGGGCTTGAGGGAGTCCTGTAAACCTTTTATTCTTAGACAATGGTATATTGCCACTTCCATGTATTTACATTATGAATTGTTTAATATTTGCAAAGCAAAGCTTTAATCTTTTCAATAAGAGGGGAAGCATTCATGAGCCGACACAACATTAACACACGGACAGGTGGTCAGATTGATGTGGGGCGTGCTAGGCTTACCAAAACACAAAAAATGTACTGCTATTATAGGAGTGAAAATTCTCAACAGGTTATCACTGGAAGTACGGAATTATGATCTTGATAGTTTTAAGAAAGCAATAAAAGGATGGTTGACGAATAAAGCATTTTATTCAATCGAGGAAATGCTGGTCTGTAACTCTTATCCATAGATAAAATATTTTAGTACGGTAGCCTATTTGTATTTTAATCTGTAATAAAAATAAAATATAATATAATCTGTATTATAATATACAGAGTGTTCTGAAAAAAGGTGCCCATAAGCCAGGTGGTGATTCCTCACATCAAAAGAGGAAAAAAGTTCTTTTTGACATACCGGTATGTCTGAAAATGCTTAGTTACCAAGTTATACAGAGCGAAAGATTTCGTCTGAATTTCAGTTCTCCTGCCCTACGGGTATTTGTTGGCTGTTAACTAAGATGTTTAATTCAGCGTTCTTCATGTAAAATTAACTGAGAAATTGAATAAAACCATTTCCAGACCGTTAGCTAAAGTAATTTTTAAGATATATGACAAAATACGCGAAACTGGGACCCGAAAAACAAGTTCCTGGGTGAAGCAGATTTACTATGTTACATGTAGAATCAACACAAAATATTTTCGCACAGAAATTGTAGAACATCTAATTTCAAAGAGAAAGATGTAGGATGAGTCTATAATAGACAAATGCAACCTTGAAAAAATAATCCTTAATAATTACATACAAAACGCATGAAAAATAGACAAAATCTGGTAAGCTCTCTATTTTTCATGCGTTTTGTATGTAATTAAGGATTATTTTTCAAGGTTGCATTTGTCTATCATAGACTTATCCTACATCTTTCTCTTTGAAATTAGATGTTCTACAATTTCTGTGGGAAAATATTTTGTGTTGATTGTACATTTAACATAGTAAATCTGCTTCAAACCTTGAAGGAACTTGTTTTTCTGGATCAAGTTTCGCGTATTTCGTCACATATCTTAAAACATACTGTAGCTAATGGTCTGGAAACGGTTTCATCCAATTTCTCAGTTCATTTTACATAAAGTACGCTGAATTTAACGTGTTAATTTTTATTCAAGTGCCACTTGATAATTCCCAAATCATCTTTTTAATCGTAGCTCTGATTCAACTGAGCAATAACTTTCTGAACTTACTGAGTTAATAAAGTAACATTTAAAATTATCATTAGCGCAATGGTACTTGGGATTCCATCAATTCAGAATAAGTATTATACCGGTATTCATTTTTACAGGATTGAAGTAGTGCAAAATTTAGATTAGCACACCAATACATTTTATTTGTAACGAAGTGAGTTCGTTACTTTCATATCAAAGTTCTACTTTTTCCATTATGATATAGTATATTGACGACTACTGCAAAACAATGTCTGGTAGCCCTGGTTATGTAATGTAATGTAATGAAATGTGATCGTATGGTTGGTTGGAAGTCTCCAACCAGCCTGATCAGATTTCTTAGTGGGGCCATTGGCAAACATTTTAAAAATGCCCTGATATTATAACAATGACTTTATTCTTAGTAGATAGCAATTCTAGTAGATGGCTGAATATTCTCGTTACCACATTGCAAAGGATGTTCAGTGAGGTCTACTGTTATCTGGACTACTAGAGTATTGTAACCCCTAATGTCAGATTGAGTAAGAGCTTGAAATTTATTCCTATTTAGTGTACTCCATGTTCAATAATCTGCCTCTATCTTGTATTAGGAGAAACTTGCCTCTGAATAAATTAAAAAACGCACTAATTCTAATTCTGAGTGAAAATGCTTATTATTCCGTCAATTCATTTTCAAATTGTTGAAAATGTGATATTCAGTGCTGTGAGTTTATAAATAGTTTATGTTTTTTCTCAATGTATCACTTAATTTATTCAATTGTACTGGGTAATGATAATTATGACTTGATAAGACTGATTTGATGAATTATTACACTATTCATAGGATGACTACTAAGATGTTATGAATTGAATTGCTCGGGAAGCAGGTGATTGTGTTGAAGCCAAAAAGCAGAGGCTACCTACTGCTAAATAACACCGACCCGCTATGGGGTCAACCGCTCATCTATCCTCGATATTTCTCCAATATTCACGACCTTAAAGTACTTGTAGCTGGTAAGTAATCATCTGGCATTGTCATCTTTATTATACTTACGTACCTAGGTATTCGTTTTTAATTGATTTATTGTAAATATCATATTATTACTATTACATACTATTATTTATCCATAAAATATGCACTAAGATCTAAGAAACTATATTCCTTCATTGATAACTCAATTTATTTATTTATTCATTCATCATGATCTATCAACTATGCACTGAGAACTAGGAAACAGGATTCATTAATTTATTAGCAAATTGGCACTGAATAACAACAGTTTCAATTTTATTTATTTTTTTCATAGAATATGCACTAAAAGAAAAAGACAGGGCCAAAACTTTCTGTTCTCCTGGTTCAAGAAAATATAAATGGGTGTGATGTGACCATTCTCGATTACTAAACTGATATAACTTAAATATAAGAAGCTCAAGATTGTCAATAATTATCAGCATTGAAGTATGATGAAGAATTTCAGAGAGCACCAAGTACCAAGCAGATAACATACAAAATTTGAAAATATTGAACAGCACTTGATGTTTTTATGAAATTAAAATTAAATCAAAATGCTATATTAGATTATCATTGATCAAAAGTTCATAGTAGGTGGGATAAAATGTTTATAGAGCATTGATGTAGTAAAATTATGATCAAATGATGTGAATGTTTATGAATATCAGTACATCCAGTTGTTGAGAGTATTTTTTCATTCATTAATTTCTTCTTCTTTTCCTTCTTCTTATTCTGGCATTACAGCTCGATGTGAGCTCTAGCCTCTCGCTGGGTAGCCATCTAGTTGTCACCCCGACTACTTGACACCTGGTCATTTTGGCCATAGGCGACTACTTGTACCCTCGTAAAAATATGCCATTGCCGTCAAGTTGTCCCCCCGACTACTTGACACCTACTGGACCAACGGTGCCAACTAGACTCGACCACAAACGACAACTTGACACCTCGCACCCTTGCGTCAGGGTGTCCCCTCGACTAGTTGACACCTCCTTAGGAAGGAGACAAGAAGACGGGGATGGCTCACGTCTACATGACACCTTGCACGCTGGCGTCAAGTGGTCACCCCGACTACTTGTCACCTACAGAGCACCAGTTGTTGGCACGACTTACACCCCCGCGGCGTGGGGAGAAGGGATCAAGCTATTTTTATTACTGGTTATGATGTAGAATTGAATTTCAAGCACTTTTGGTTCAGTAACATTTTCCCGTCAAACGCACGGTTCGGGAGATATTCGCCGTCTTTGCTATTTTTTGGACAAATTTTATCGAGTTGGTTGAAAACAGAAAAAATGGATAATAAGCCCTTTTGATGACTGAACCAGATGTAGAACACAATATTCAAAACACATTTTGTTCAGTTATATCACAGATAAAATAAGTCCTATATTTTCCCGGTTATATTTTCCCGTCAGACGCACCATTTACGAGTAAATTGAGCCTAATGCTAGGACAGTCAAATTTTCATTCATCAATGATATGGCAGTGATGAAGCTATCAGTCTGGTTATCAACTGAGGTATTACATGAAGTCTGGTAATTAATATGAGGATGAATAATTATTTATACATACTTGCGCTCAGATTGCAATCAGTATAAGTTTATAAATAAGTTTACTAATAATATAAAGGTAATAAATAAGTTTATAATGTATATGATAATATAAGTTTAAAGATGTTTCATATAAAAATGAAACCGGTTTAAAGTTTATTGATTACTCAAGATTACAAATAACTTGTCACTAATGCTAGACAAATATTTTGAAACTCTTTCAACATCCAGTCTGTTTCTATACTTATTCTTCATTGCACCATTGTTGAAGAGGCTCACTCACAAAGACATGATGTTGAAAATACAAAATTAGGAATCTTAATGCCTTTTCATATAGAACTTGATAGTTTGGCTTCATTTTCTAACTTTCAAATGAAGAGCCAGCCGGAATGGTGATTTCTTGTGGAGTGGAGTCGAGGGGATAGGTTGTCGTGACCATAGATGACTACTTGTACCCTAGTAAAAATATGGCATTGCCGTCAAGTTGTCCCCCCTACTACTTGACACCTACTGGACCGGAGGTGTCAACTAGTCCCGTCCGTAAACGACAACTTGACACCTCACACTCTCACAACAGGGTGTCCCCCCCGACTAGTTGTCACCTCCTCAGAGAGGATACAACTAGCCGGGTATGGCTCACGTCACGGAATAAGCATAAAATAAGCACGGAATAAGCGTGTTTCTTTCCTCTGTGCTCACGTCTACTTGTCCCCTAAAAACCGGTTTAAATGGGGGCAACTAGTTGGGGTGGCACCTAGTCGCGTACCCCTCTCGCTCAAGAGCCCTCCACACATCACGGTCACATGACTTTCATCTCCATGCCATATCTCCCATCCTCCGCAGATCATCGTCAACTTCCTCTCTTTGTCGGTTGCGTGGCCATCCCTGCCGCTGCCGTCTTCTGGTCTAATAAATTGCCTTTGACATCTGATGATCTGTCATTATCCCAAAATAGTATCCAGCCCAGAGTAGAATTTGTGACTTGATGTTTCGTATAAAATCATCACCTTTTGAAATTTCTTATTTTTTTCATCATTTGGCCGTCTTCTCTATACTCTCATATATACGTCCCTTTAATCTCCCTTTCGAAAAATCTAATTTTAGAGTCATCAAGTGCAGTCAAATTCCATGTTTCTAAGCCGTATTTGATATCGGGCTAATCAGTGTCTTGAGCTTGCTTGCTCTAGATAGTGACCGAAAGGTAATAAATTTAAAATTGGCAAAGTAGGCACGATTTTCAAGTGTCACTCTTTATTTTCTTCCATCAGTCACTCTATTGGCACTATTTACATTAACACCTAGGTATGAGAAATCTTGTATGCTTCCCAACTTTGAAATCATTCATCACTCGAGCATCATTTCTGGTCATAATATTGTTACGGGGTTTCACTCTACAAAACCTAGTTTTTGTGGGTTCTACAACTATAGAATGAGTTGACAATACTTGAGTTAACATAGTACTTTATTGTATTCTAAATCAAATAGATAAAACAAATGACTCACTAAAACAACAGATAATCAACTCTACTATAGGCAATATTCCAATCAACTAACAGGTATTTAGATGGCCAATATAAAGATTAATCACTTATAAACACAGTTTATATATTCATAGTTCATCAACACAGTATGCAACACAATCACTGTCTGTATCTTATACCAGGACTTGTATCACAGTTTGCGTATCACATATCTTTATCACCGTTCCGTTCACGCGCTCGCATTATCCGTATCCGTATCACCGTCCTGTATCTCGTATCTTGATACAACTGTCACGACAATGATAATTGTTAATAATAATAATAATAATAATTATTATTATTATCACTTACTACACTAGATAACTATTACAATTATCACTTTACTGTCACTATATAATTATCGCATTTATCACTATACAATTATCACCAGGAACTGCCAGGCTTTGAGTACGGCTGACACTGTTTCTTATCACTGCAAGTCTTACTTACCACTCACTTGTTTATCACTGACTGACTGACTAGGCCAATTATCCCTCTATAATATACCCTAACGTTTTTATTCCAGAGCAATCCAAAAGGGTGGAGGCTTCTGTCCTATTATCCACACAATAAAAAAACTAGAAGTAGCCAGTACTTTCTAGAAGACCCTAGAGATGTAAACAAAAAAAGGTGACTCAGTCTCATAGACAATAGGGACCTGTCAATCATCAGCCACCCTGCTGCCACATTCTGGCTCTGTAGGACGCGCTCTCATCACTCTGTCTCTTTCTATTTGTTTCTGTCTCTATTTGTCTCCTTCATACCACTCACGAACATGTGTGAATTCCGTAACAATATGCTTTGTTTTTTCTGCATTCACATCCAGGTCCATCATCTTCCCTGCTGTTAGGATCTCCTTTAGCTCTCTCTCGTTTCTGGTAATGGGTACATCATCAGCATATGCACAGATTTGTCTTGATTTGTGAACAAACCTGTGTTGTTCACACTCTTTATTACCTGCTGAATAGCAATATTAAACATATTTTAATATTGACTGCCTCCTCTTAACTGCCTGAACTACTACCCCCACAAGTACTCTAGCTTCAGCAACATTCATTATTTCTTTTTGACTCTTAAATACAATACGGGAGAATTCAACAGGCATTTTCCAAAAACTGCTACAATCCCTTTTTTTATAAGAAACAACTCCCAATTAGAATCATCATGAAAAATGTTAACCTCGGAATAACCTCAAATTGCAATCAAAAATTTCTCAAATTAATATTATAACACTTGATACTGTATCAAGCACAAAACCGAAAAATACAACATAATTTCTGTTATTAATCTATTTTAAAATCTCTGTTATCTGTAATAAACAATAAAAAATCTATAAGAGTTTAGTATTATATGTATTAGATTAACTTCTGGAGGTATTAGAATTTCACTGTAATGAAATAACATTCCAATACTGTAGATGAATTCAGACAACTACTCAATATTTTTATGTGTGTAACCAATAACTTGAGTTTAAGTTTCCTGTCAATTAGTTGAACGTTAAATAATTTTGAAATTTCTGGTTTGCAGGAATTCAACTAGCGCTGTTTATCCTACATACTAGCGCCATGGAGCATATCGGTGCCAGGATAGTGGACTGGCCCGTGCCAGCTTGCAAGCACCTAGAATTCGGCACAGACGCTTAGGCCAGTTTCACACGGCAGAGACCTCGCTCCTGGAATATCATATTACGGAAGATCATATTTCATATTTTGCAGCTCTCCTGTACTTTCACATGGGGATCTTACGAATAAGCCGACAGATCCAACAACTATGCCGACGTTTGCTCAAACCTATGACTCATCACTTTTTCTCAAAGTCTAACTTCCTTAAAAATATAGATAGAAGATTTCTGATTTCGGATTTGGATTCAGCGACCTCAAATTCTTTAAAGCGTAAGTCCCATTTTCAAAAATACCCGAAAACAAGGGAGTTATAGCTGTTTTTAATATAGCTTTCCATTATCATATGATTATATAGTCTATACTAAGATAATAATACTCCTGCCTCACAAAGGGACAGGCAAAGGTTTTAAGAAGTTTTTGAACACCTGAGAAGTTTATACATAAACATTTTTAATTTTTAAAAATTCTAGTTTTCCAAAAAAATATTGAACTATGAAAAGATGAATCCAAATATGAAATCATAAATCATCTCCACTCATCACCCAATAAAATAGGAGGAAAGGAATGTTGTACAGTAAAATTCACTGAATTTCAATTGTCATTCAACAATCCAATTTATCAGGTTCAAATCGTTGAATATCACTTTAAATTCCCAGCAATTATTGACTATTTCTTTTTACAATCAGAAAAAACTATTATGAACATACAGTATAAACATTGTGCTGATCTGAATCGATCTATGGTAATAATAGGAATTGAGAGAATAGAAAATGTCATGGCATTCCAAGTAGTGATGTCTGTGTATTAGAACTGCTGAGTTGATAATGCATACTGAAAAAAAGTCATGAATAGCTTAGACCAGCCTGGCGACTTTGATGCTTTTGAAACCAGAATCTTGTTTTATTTTTATTAAAGAATGATACGGAATGAAAACCATGTATCATAGTACAAAGCTTTGTATCATGAGTAAGATTGACAATCATGGCTTGTCGATTTTAGTTGCTGACCTAAATCCTCATTCCTCAGTCGTAGAACTATGGACCAAGCGCGAGCATTTGCCTTTTATGTCATATACCGTCGACACAAACTTATGAAATTTATGAAAAGCTTGATAGCTTGAATAGTGATCTGATATTTGTTACACGTTTTTATTCTAAGACATAAT
>NC_052518.1:14477542-14558827 GCF_014356525.2 Nilaparvata lugens | reverse complement strand
CTATAGCCACTTAGCCTATGGGATTCAGCTCTGGGGCAATTGTTCGGCAGCTATTAAACTTTTTAGACTACAGAAGAAGGCCATTAGAATAATTTGCCAGGCACCACCTCTAGCAACATGTTAACATGTAGGCCACTTTTTCGTAAACTAGGCGTCTTGACTCTCTCATCTTTATATGTATTCACTTGTTTGATGTACTTGAAGAAAACCTGAATGAATATAGTCGAAATGGTGACATTCATAATTATTCAACTAGAGGCAGGTTCAGGGCCGGTTTAAGGGGTAAGCAAAGTAGGGCGCCAACGAAAGGGGGCCAATGTTCAGTATTAGAATTAGGAGACTAGAGATTGAAAGTCAGTTTCCAAATTGTAGGAGTACTGGAAAGGAGTTAGGGTAAATCATATACCGAGGTGGGACCCTTGTGCATACCCCCACTACTTTATTTATTTCTATTCCCAGATAATAACTGAACTCGTCTGTTGAGCACCCCTCTGTCATCTACTGGGACTCACCCGGCAGACGCCCCCCACTCCGTCTCCTGTTTGATAATTTTGAGCCGCCTGTACGATAATTGAGGTCTGAATGGTTGGTTCTCCATGTGCGGCCTTATCGTATATCACAAAAAATGATTATATGGATTATATGACGCTCCCTGTTTCAGTAGCAAGTGGTGAAAGAAGTATTCCAAGTTGAAAGTGATAAAAACGTATCTCAGATCCACCATTTGTCAGGACCGTTTGAGTGGAATGGCAACAATGGCCATTGAGAATGATTTGATAAACAAAATGGACACTGACAACATTCTCAACGAATTTGCAAAATTGAAAGATAGGAAAATCGCTTTTCAATGTAAAGTACAAATGTTTCAAGTCTTTGAGTAAATATATTGTTTAATTTCTTTAAAACTGATTGATGTTTATTAATTGTTAATTATTGATTTGCTCACACTCAATTATAGTCTGTGTAGAATAAGTTGAGACTTGGTCCTCCATCCAAATAAATTACAAGGTTGCCAATTCGTGTAAAATTGCAACTTTCTCAAATTTCCAATTTTCCAAATTCCCAACGTCAGAATTGGATGTAGAATACCATCCCCGATATCCTAGTAGTGCTAAAAAAGTTTCAGGGTTGAAGGATTAAAAATAAATTCAACTTTTATGATAAAATTGGAAACATTGCGAAGATTTGTTTTTCTTTTGAATAACACTTCTCTCAGAATCATGGGGCGTCGTAATACGTAATAATTTTATATCAAATTAAAGGAGAGAATGTCTCCTTTCTATTGGTGTCTGGATCATTTTTTATCCGACTTATAGTTATTTTTTAATTAATGATTATGTTCGTCAATTTTTATACATTTCAAGCAGAAAACATGAAATTTTCGACATGCTGGAAACCTTTTTGTTTCAGAAGATAAGTGGGTGTGGAAGCGAGAAAGTTTCTCAGAAATAATTGAAATTATTTTTGCAATTTTCAAAAGTAGTTGGAACATTAAAGGCTGCATGATATGCATTGTGTACTAAATTGTATGCTAAAGGCTGGCAATTTACAAGATATTTGAGTGAATTATTTCAAACGCAAGCAGCTGATTGCCTCTAGACCTCTAGAAAAGCTGTAATAAAACACTGCTTGGATCATTCGAGGCGAGGTTGTCATTTTCATTATTTTATAATCATGTGGCTTGCAGTTGCTGAATTTTTCAATCGTTTTGTATTTTGTTTTTGTTGATCCCAGCTATTGATAGCATAATGGTGGTCCACCATTCAGCCGCTATCCTTGACTTTGAAACTCCTGAGAGGCCAAAATACGTTCTTCCAAGTAAATTTGACAGTTGGAAAAATAATTTCAATTATTTATAGGAAACTTTCTCGCTTTCACCACCTATTTATCTTTTGAAATAAAAAAGGTTCTAGCATGTCGAAAATATCATGTTTTCTGCTCTAAATGTCTCGACATTAACGAACATAATCATTAATTAAAAAATAACTATAGGTCGGATAAAAATGACCCAGAAACCAATTGAAAGGAGACATTCTCCCCGTTAATTTGATATAAAATTATCACGCATTACGACGTCCCATGATTCCGAGAGAAGTGATATTCAAAAGAAAAACAAATCTTCGCGATGTTTCAATTTTATCATAAAAGTTAAATTTCCTTTTAATCCTTCGTTTTAATAACTACTAAATTATATCAAATATTGATTTAATTTTTTTTAAATAACAAGTAATTTATTAATTACCACTGCTATTTATTACTATTTGCCAAATTTGTTGTTCAAATTTTTTTGACTGTTTTTAATTTTATTGTATCTTGACGTTTGTTACAACACTTTGTGTTTCATGACAATGAAGGATTATTGATTGATTGAATAAAATTTTGTGCAAATAAAAATTTGTAATTCAGCACCAATAATCAAGCATTCACAATATTTATGGAATTATTAATAATTTTATTAGTAAGCATCACTATTGACACCAACCAAATCCAACATTTTTCCATTCTGACAAAATGTTAAATCTAAACATCAAATCTGTTTTGATTGGAATTTAGTTCAATAAGAAAATATTAGCCTACAATCATAATTGCAGTATTTCAACTAGTGAGCTCCCTGGGCTAAAGAACTCGGTCATGAACTATCACTCTGATTTTCTAATACAAAGAGACCAAAATTGCCGCCTTCTCTCAACTGTTGTCCATTTATAAAAAATTATTTTCTTGAATGAGAAAATCTTGCACAAAAATATGCTAAAATGCCTCTGATATTCTGATCAGTTCTTCTATTGAAATCTCTAGTTGGAATCAATTAGAAAATTCCATATTAATTTTGTATGATTTTTTCTCTTGTGATTATTGAGCCTATCTATAGCATACAAATACATAGTTATATTAAGAGCCTATCCGTTTTTGTTTGTAAAAGGACGGAGTCTGTAAAATGTTACTGTATCTGTAGAAAGGATCGAAGAACATAAACAAAATTTAATCGATCAAAGCATTCGAAAGTTATTGTAGAGCATGCACACAAACAAACAGCCGGAGACAGATTTTGGCCTTGAGTTAAAATTAAGAACTCGCTAACGCCCGTTCAATTAATTATAAATAATATGATTCTCACCATTCTTGCTCTACGGAACGGATCTGCAGGAGTCACGGACTTGTCTTGCTGCACAAGTCGAGCGTACTCTACCACCAAAGCAATTGTCTCTTTAGCCAAGTAACTGATAAAGTCTTCAGTATCTTTCTTCAATTTGGACAAAGGGTCCGGTGCGATTCTCTTCAGTGCACGCCACAACTTCGCCTTTTTGTCTTTGCGGAAAAACGACGATCATCTTGATTTTAAAAAATTGTCATATTCACTGAAAAAAATAACAAGAAATTTGTGGAAACTGTATTGTGTGGAGGCGAAATGAGAATTCAATGGTTGACTTCTTTGAGTTTTTTCAATGGATGACAACAATATGATATACAGGGATTCGAGGGTTCGAATTGTAGCTATTCACCTTTGAGTTGAAAGTGGAAACAGCTGTATTGTAAATTGGCTTTCCCTGCTCTGTTTACTTGCGGAAAGCCTTTGGCTGTTTCCGCCTGTCTTGCTGCAATGATGCTCCGTTACGTAGCTGATGTCATAAGCAAATAAATAACATTAAGAATAAACTTGGCCGGAAATAGCGATCAGTCAGTCTACCGGCTTGCTGCAACAGCCAAGATATTTACGTGAAATAAATAATTTCCTTCAGTTACAGCTATATAACTCCAACTCCGCTTCGATATCCGTTGCCAAGGCTTAGCCTTCCCGCAAGCGCATCAATGGCAGCATGGCAGGCGGTAGCAGCTGACTTCTGTCGGCAAGTAAACAGAGCAGGGAAAGCCAATTCACAATACAGCTGTTTTCATTTTCAACTCAAAGGCAGCTACAAAATTCTCTGCCAATCGAGTAAATTTCAGTTTTCACACACGACACCGAAAAAGTGAATAATGGACATTCATCTCCTCAGTTCGAATTCACTAAACAAAACTGTGCCTACGATTTGAGAATTCTTCCTTCCGCGTTGTGTTGTGGACATGTTCAATTCGGTGCATTTTACACGGTAATTGTCAGAGCTTGTATATATTAGTGATAGTGAGCAGATGGTATTAATCGCTAAGGAACTGGAACGCAAAGAAAATCTGGAAGATTCTTGCGAGTCTTTCTACAGCAAAGAAAATGTAGTCGTCACCGACTGTATTGAAGAAGACGGCCGACAATCCGAGCCCGACCAACAACTTCAAAGAGCTTAATACAGACTTATAAATATCAGGATAAAAATATGCTCATTTTACCCAGTGCTGTAGCTGAGGCTTTCAGAAGTAATGTCAATTCTGAATTCTGACTAGTCGTTCCTTTGACGTGAGATCGTCATCAGCAGAGGGGTCACATACGCCTGTAATGCCAATGGCTTTCAGAAACTGCAAGCAATCATATATTCTTTTCGACAATTTCATCTTGATGTGACCATTCGCTGTCACCACTCCGGTCTTACACCTACCCTTGGTATCTTTGAAATCTGAAACAGAAAGAAAAAAAGAATGAGATAACTAAGATTTTTTTGCAAAATTGATGCCAGCCACTGTTTCTATAGTGAGATTCACATTATAAAGTCAGCACCTGATTAACATTGGTTGATCATCGTTAACTGGCGTTAGACATGGGTATTTTTCCTAGCTCCGCACCGTTGCGAAATAGTTTGTGGGCTATGAAGAAATATGAGCTACCTGAATATTTAATCTGAATTATGGAAATTCATTATTGAATCATGAAAAGATATACAGGTTGCGGCATGATTTCCTTTTTTCAAACTTAATAACTCATTGTAAAGAAATTTTCATTGTAAGAAAAATTTCATTTTATTTTCAAAATGTAAGTATGTATTTGAAGTTCTGTTTTATGAAGTTTTGAATAGTATATAATTGAGGTGACGTTCCCCACTGTGGATACACTTGGGGGGCGGTTTCCGAGCTCGGGATCTATAAGTTCTGGACTTACAGAGTCCAGGACTGAAATAAGCACTTGGGTCTAAATCGACTTTCTGAGTCACGATTTTATCTTCTAAACTCCTGGGTCTATAAAGTTCTCGACTTATTTGAGTCCAGGACTTGAATGTAGTAAACATGAGGGAAATTCACAATATTTTGCTGTTATATTGCTGGCATTATAGCAAAACGAAAACAGCTGATTGCAGCGGGATAATTCAAATGAGCATGCTCTCCAAACTATTTTGTGAAAATACGTTTCGATTTCTTTATAGGCCTATTCAAATCAAAACCTAACCTTTTGAAAGATGAATGAATAAACATTTTGTTTTACTTTGCTATTATTGATCATTGATCCTAACCAGTGTGATTTTGGAATAAAAATTCCATTAGGCTATTGAGTTTGAAATCTTATTTGTTTTGAAAAAAAAACTGGAATAATAATTTATTATTGTTATATTGATATGTTGAATAGACATTGATTGATAACATTCAGATTGGAATATAAATTCCAAGTCAATCCTCGTATTATTTTTCTTGAACATTTTTAGGTTAAGTCACATTCGTAAAATAAGGTTAGTTTTTTACACATAATTCTAATACAATTTTATTGCAAAATAAACTTTCAAACTATAAATTATAAATTTAGATGGACTAGTCCAAATAATTTAGGTATTCCATGACATCTATTTGGCTTTTCATCTACTCCAAAACAATAACTGAATTGTGTTTGCTCAGTTAAGTCTAGAACTTAAATTTGAACCCTAGGCCTACCCCAGTCGACGGTTTCAAATTACGCTGTTTCAAGTTCTGGACTCAACGATTTTTAATAAATCCTCGACTCGGAAAGAGGCGTGAATCTAATTCAAGTCCTGGACTTATAAACCCTTCACTCAGAAAGCGAAATTATAAACTCCAGGGTCTAACGTGATCTCTAAACTCCAGAGTCTATTTAAGTCCTCAACTACGTTAACGCTCTGACTCGGAAAGCCAATTTTCTGACTCCAGAGTTTAAAGCCAGTTAAAGTCTAGAACTTAGCTAAATCCCGTGCTCGGAAACCGGCCCTTAGAGTACCTCTTTTTAGTATTTGATATCACCCTTTCAAGCATTGCTTGCGTAATTTTGGCAATTTCTCCCTTATGTTGTTCTTCAAATCTTGGTGGGTGTTCGGATGATTTACATAGACACGGGATTCAAAAAAAAAAATGCACGGGGGCAAATTAGGAGATCGAGCCGGCCATTGCAAATCGCTTCTAATTGAGATAAGGCATTCTGAGAAGTATTCATTTAAAACAGACTTTTTGTAAATTATATACATTTGGTATGAATGGAAATAAACATCTTTGTGAAGAATCCTTCTTACAGAACGATCAGAAAGTCCAAGGGGTGACGCATTTTAGAGTGCTGAACTCTTGGAGATTGCAAAATTGAAGCTCTCACTGTCTCGATGTTTTCACGTGATCTAATGGGCTGTGGAACTTTAGATCTTCGTTTTTTTACAACCTACTTTTCTTAACGTAGTCACCCACGAATACAATTGAATACGGTCTGGAACACGGGCCAACGGGGCTAAATGAAACCGATTCCGAAAGGCGCGCTGTGCTGCAACCACTGAATAGCCACTCAAAAAGTAGGCCTCAACGGTGAGCGCAAGTTACTAGCGCAGGTTCGAGACCTGTACGAGAACAAAACTTTAAAACTACGCCTCTCGAATGTGACTACTAGCATTCCACTACGTCATCAACTAACTGAATAGTAAGCATTTCAAAAAAGTAACTTATGATGCCGCACTCTGTATATAGATTGTTTTTAATATAATATATTTGAGATACAATTTGATTATTATTATTATTATTAATAAAGAATCAACAATTAATATTATATCAGATATACCGATATGACTTGAATCATAGCTACCTAGTATAATCTGTGGAAAAAGAGAATTAGTAACTATCATGCTGTCCTTTGATCATTCCTTACTTTATATCGAGAAACCCAATAAAGGTCATTTATACAGAAGATGGTATTAATATACTTTCCATTAGAGTATAGGCATAGAGAAACAATAGCATAAGTAGATATCCCATGGTATAGGAATATATTAATCATTCCTTACTTTATATCGAGAAACCCAATAAAGGTCATTTATACCGAAGATGATATTAATATAGCTTTCCATTAGAGTATAAGCATAGAGAAACAATAGCATAAGTAGATATCCCATTGTATAGGGCGTTTATGTCGCAACTTTTACTGTTATCTCAAGCCTATAGTCCACGTAGTTCTTTCCCGTGAAGCTTTATGACGCTGGTAATCTCTCATATTGTGCCGTTCATACACTCTTACCCGGTTAAAACAGTAAAAATCGACAACAATCGACAGTAATCGGCTTGAGATAACAGTAAAAGTTGCCACATAAACACCCTATACAATGGGATATCCACTTACGCTATTGTTTCTCTATGGTATAAGTGTCCATTAGAGATCAAAAAATAAAACTTGGAGTCAAAGTAATGATTATAATAGTACCTACTTGAAACCAGACTTGGGCCTACTACATCAGGCCACACAATATGTCATAAACATTGCTTATGGATTTTTTGGGGTTTATCAGATGATTTCTACCGTTGAAGATTTGATGCATAATAAGATTGGTCTCTGTGTGGTTTCTTGAAAGAGGTACTTTCTAGTGGATTAAAGTAATCTATGTTGCCATTCATCTAGTGAATAGAATGAAGAAATAAAGAAATTAATCCAATTATATAAGATCAGAGTATACAACTGGAATAATAGAGGAGAAAAAAATCATGCCCACACCCAAAACTATGCATTATGTAGCAATTTTTGCAAAATGCCATAAACATAATTATGCACAAAATATTTTTACATAATGTAGCATGTTTTGAAAACATGAACTCACTGACCCAGTTTTTCAATATCAGCTCCACTCACAATATTCTGCCATCCGATATCCTAGTGAAAAATTTTCCCTGCCGATATTTGATTACGATTTATCGACACTTTGCTAGGAAAACTATTCAGTGGAGCAAGAAGCTCATTGATAAACACTTTGGATCTTGGGAACACAGGATTGATTTCGTTGGCAGTTACAATTTTCTTTTTGTCCTTTTATTGCTTGATCCAATTGCCGTTAAGTGGACAATAAGGGAGGGAGCTCAGTCAGTGCGAGGCCACGATCGATTCAATCGATTCATCGACCACGACACGCCCAGTCTTTCAGCAATCCGATTCTGAACTCTTTCGGCGTCGTCGGGACGCCTGGCAAATAGCTGCCTGGAGCTCAAAACGATAAGCGAGATCACTCCCAACCAAGTGCGATGGGGAAAAACTAAAACAAATCTATACAGCACATTCAAACGCAAATTCGCGTCAACACAAAGTAATAAATTCCCGACAAGTGAAATGAATTTAAATTAACAAGATATCTAGTTGGAAATATTCTGGTACAGGGCCCTTTCTGAATAACATTAATGTCACAGTCTGTAATAAAGTAAGAATAGTTTCTGAATCTTGAATAAAGTAAGAATTATTCTATGAAATATGAACGAGACATTATGGTTCAAGTTTATTGTAATTTATACGTACTTATAAAATTCAAGAGTCTAGTCAGCTTGGCTTTATCATTCCTCATGAGAAAAACAATATCTTGCATTTCTATCTTTGAAGAATCTCGTCTCATTGCTATTTCTTCAACTTGTACAAGAAAAATTGTCATTTGTTGAAGTAGCACGGTTTCGATCATTTTTGCAGTAGTGAGAAGAGGCTTACTGCTATCTCCCAGTCCAAATAACATGCTTTTTATGGCTGAAAAAAAAATATAATCAACTAATCATTGAGATGAACTAAATTACAACGAATGAGAAACCTTTTTGAAATTAACAAGGCTTTATAAAAAATTAATGACACAGTAAAATGAAAAATGCTATTGATTGTGATCTATGTCACATTCTGTACAGGAATATCCCAAACCATCTGAAGCAAATGGAAAATGTTGTCAGCATTATCACCTTCAAATGCTGCCTTAAGAGGTGGCTTTTTGAAATTGGTAGGGACGCCGCATCGCGGCTCATCCAATCCGCCTATATCCATTGAACATTACTAATTTATATATTTTTTTTTTCTAATGCTACAGAAATTTAGGGTTAACAGTATTAAGTGCTCTCAACATCATTTAAAGAAGCCTTTTTATTTTTTTTACTCTACAGTACCTTATACATATTCTTTTGTTTTATTATTCATTGTAAATCTTCAACTGTTATTGTTAATATAATGCAGTTCAAAGAACTCATTCCACACACCCAGATTTGTTGTCTTTGTGGGGAATATTCATTATGCATATATGTCTCTGCTGCTGTATTTTTTCTCTTGTGTGAATAAAGATTATTTGAATTTGAATTTGATTTGCTTATAGCTAGTGAGCATATGATTATAGATCATATGATCAATATCATCACATTCACTCCACCTAGGAGGATGAATGTTCACAGTCCTTTAAATAAGTTGGAAGCCTTTTTGTCCTTGTGCTTCTTCGATTTCCGTTAGCTTCACTAACGCCAGGCTCTTCAACTGAATGTGGATCCTCCGTTCCTTGGGTGTCTGGCGAAACAATTCTGGAATACCATTCTGGTTTTGATTCCGACTCTGGTTCTTGGACTCTGTAAGGATGATGGTGGTTCTTCTACTTCTTCTTCCGAGCTGGCTATGGGCCCAGTGGGAGCTAGATCCCTCGTAGACACTGTCTTTTCTCTCCCATCTGGAAATTGTACGTTAGCGTATTCACCATCTCTTTGAAGCAGTGTAACCTCTTCAACAAGCGGGTCATACTTCGATGATCTCACGTGCTTTCTGAGTAATACGGGTCCTGGTGAGATGAACCAAGATGAAATTGATCCGCCATTTCCTGTTCGTCTAGGAAAACGGAATATTCTTTCGTGTGAAGTTTCATTGGTGGATGTTCATAGTAGGGGCCTGATCGCATGGAGTGCTTCTTGTAGGCAGTCCTCCCAGTGTGTGATTGCGAGTTTTCTGGATTTTAGAGTCAATTGGACTGTTTTCCATATTATCCCGTTGTATCTTTCAGCCTGTCCATTTCCTCTTGGATTATAGGGTGTTGTTCTGCTGCAAACAATCCCATTCATTGTTAAGTAGCTCTTGAGTTCCTGAGACATGAAAGATGGTCCTCGATCTGAATGAATATAAACACGCTGGTGTTCCAAACATAAAAATATACTTTCTAAGGCCTTAATAACAGTTGTGGAAGACATATCAGGGCAAGGTATAGCTAGAGGGTATCTAGAGTATTCATCAATCACTGTCAGAATGTAATGATTTCTGGTTTTTGAAGGTATCGGGCCCTTAAAGTCTAAGTTGAGGCGTTCAAATGATGATGTAGCTTTGATAAGAGTTCCTTTGTGGCTGTAAAATTTTAGTTTCATTTTTGCACACACTCTGCATTGGTTTAAGGCCTGTCGTACTTCATCAAGGGAGAATGACAGATTTTTACTTTTCATCCAGTGATAAAATCGGGCTGTACCTGGATGACAGAGTGTTTCATGTTATTTCTGGAGGTTTTGTATTCTACTTGTTACGTTAGCACACATTCGGAATAAAGCATCTGCTGTTTTTTTCATTCTCTTTTCCTGGGCGGTAGGTGATGTCATATGTGAAACAGGAGAGTTCTAAGCGCCAGCAACAAATTTTTACATTTTTAATAAGTTTGGAAAATATGAAAGCGACTGATTTTTACATTTTTAATAGTTTGGAAAATATGAAAGCGACTGATCTTTCATCTGTGATAAGTTGTAAGTATCGCATTAGAAGAAAGTGGCGCCATTTACGAACGGCTTCAACTATGGCACAAGCTTCTTTTTCTATAGCTGGATGATGTCATTCTGTTCATTCTGAATTCGACTAATAGGGTTCGGGAGAAGAAAGCAACAGGTTTGCCCAATTGTGATAGAGTAGCAGCAATTGCAACATTTGATGCATCGGTTTCTACAACAAGGAAGCTTCTGGATCAATGGAAACTATCATTGCATAGAGTATAGATTATTTCATAGCTTCAAACAATAAAATGGTAGTTTGATATCATTGGGTAATTGATTGAAAAATTTAAGTGTAAGAAAAATAAATGACTTCCTAAAAAGAGTGCAGTTTGGCCTGACTCCTCATAGTTGTGATTTACCACTCCTCTTGTTAAATGGGGACCCTCAACCAAATCACAATAGTCCACTGTTACACCGTCATTTCCACTTATCAAGTAAAACATGGACAATACCTTGTGAACATACATATGTCTCAGCGGCAAAATCCCAGATTGGAGAAATAGTGGAAAAGAGTGGTCTCTATAACCCACGCCAGCAACTACTCTAATAAATGATTTTTGTAGCTTAATTATAGGATCAAAGTAGTGTAATAGGCACCCCCCCCCAACAACTCAAACCATAACTAAGTCTTGAATGGGCAAACGCATAATAGATTAGTATATTCTGATTGCAAAGCCCCTTCAATCTGAACATTGTTCTGAGGTAAAAGTGGAGAGACTTTTTAAGGACTGATATATGTTGTTTCCAAGATAGGTTGTTATCCAGGAACACACCCAAATATTTTACTGTGGATTCCATTTTAACTATGGGACAATCACATTGGTCTCGTCTGCAGTCAAATGAGTGAAGAAGTATAGGATCCAGAAGGCTTTGACTCCCAGCAAGACTGAAAATAATATAATTCGTTTTCTGTACATTCATAGATAATTTATTACAAGAAAACCAGAGTGATAGTTTATCCAAATCCTGCTGGATTTGAATAAATCCAACTGAAGTTGGATTTTATTGTCTGTATTATATGACAATGCAGTGTCATCAGCAAAAGTAGTTATTTCCCCATTGAAGTCACCCTTAAATAAGTCTTTGATATATATTAAAAATAATATAGGTCCCAGGACAGATCCCTGCGGTACTCCATGACAGATTACCAAAGGGCAACTAATCTCATTATTGATTTTAACTGATTGTCTTCTTTCCTGAAGGAAAGTTTTAAGCAACTCCAACGGCCTCTATACCTGCAATGCCTCTGATACCTGCTCGCCATAATTTATGTAGCAAAAGATCATGATCAACTGTATCAAATGCTTTACTTATGTCGATAAACAAACCAGCTGCATTTTTACCTTGTTTTTTATTTAATCCCTTATATACATTCTGCAGGAAATGCTGAAGTGCCAGTTCAGTACTAAGATTTTCTCTGAAGCCAAACTGTTGCTGAGAGAAAAAGTTGTTACTATCTAAGAAATTCAGAATTCTCTTTTTTATAAGTTTTTCGAATATTTTTGATAGGGTAGGTAGTAGAGAAATGGGACGGTAGTTAGTTTTGGACAATCTGTCCCCTTTTTTAAAAATCGGTATAACAGTTGCGATTTTCAAGACATTTGGAAATTTCCCTTCAACTATTGAGAGATTGAATAAGTATGTAATAACCTGGGAAAGATATGAGATATTCTGCTTCAAAATTCTAGCTGTTATTCTATCGTTACCCGAGCTCTCATTCATATCGAGTTTTTTAAAAATTTGTATAAGTTCTTCACTACTGATCAGATCCAGAAAAATTGACCTGACATTTAGTTCCGTTTTGAATTCATTTGAGTATCGCTGTATTATATGATCTGTTTTTGGTGGACAAGTCTGGGAGAGTCTTTTAGGAAGTTCAATAAAATATTTATTGAATATATCTGCAAAGCTCTTGCTATCACTAATCAATGAGCCACTTTCGTTAAGTTGAATCCCATGGCTTCTTTTATTTTCACCAGGCAAGATTGAATGTAATACTTCCCATTTTGTCCTTGGATTTTTATCGTGTAAATTCACGTTGTCTGAATAGTATTTACATTTTGCATCTTTTATCCACTGCTTTACATTATTTCTCATAGTTATGAATTTATTTTTGAGTGTAATATTATCAGGCATTCTTTTATGTAACTTGTACAATTTATCACGTACTGCTATACTGTTTGTCAACCCAGGGGTCATCCACGGTTTTATCATTTTCAGATTATTTCTATATTTCACTTGCTTCACGGATTTATTCAAAATATTGTTCATAATACTATAGAATTTATCAAATGCTGTATTTGTATCATCCACTTCGAGTACACCTATCCATGATTGAGCCTTTATGTGTTCAGAAATTAAATCATAATCAAGTTTATTGAATTCAGTTGCATTACGTAATAATATTTTTCCCTCTCCAACCAGTAAAAAGCCTATTAAGGCTCTATGGTCGGTGATAAAGTTATCAATTACTGCGATTCTACTGACAGTAGCCCAATCGGATCGATAAGAGAAGTGATCGAGACAAGTTAAAGACAACTCCACCACCCTTGTGTTGACATCAATCAGCTGTTCAAGACCATTACTGCTTAAGCAGTTTAAATAATCATTTACAACAATGTCGTCTAGGTTAATATCTATATTGAAATCTCCGACACAGATCAAATCATTCATTTTTACATTCTGAAGAGCATTTCTCAGATTATTAACAAATAATCTACGATCACCAATGTGCAATCTATAAATACCCATTACTGAGAATTTGCGATTCCCATATATACAATTCAGAAGTAGGCAATCACAATTCGGAATCTGGAAATCACCCGTCCTCGCATCAATGGAATTGTGCACATAAGCGACAATACCACTAGCCCTAGATAAAGCAGAGAATACTGAAAAGCTCTCATAGTTATCTATTTGATATAATAGAACATCATTCTCATGCTGTAACCAGGCCTCGCTAAGAATAATTATCGCTGGTTTCACAGTTAGACCATTAAGATATAATAGGAATGATTCAAAGTTTGATTGCATGCTCCGTATGTTTTGGTGATAGATGCCAATGCCTACTGATTCTGAGGAAAAGGTATTCACTTCCTCAATTGAACTAAGTAATCTTGCTAGCGTCATAATTTTAGAGAATTAAATAAAACAATTGAAATACAAAAAACAAAATATACAGAAGAATGTAATATAATAGATAATACATGGGACTTCCCAAAACCCACATATTCATATAAAAAACTCAAGTTTTTTTTAGTAAGAAAATGAAAACAAAAAATAAAAAAATGGAAAAAAATGAACTCAATAATCGTTACCACAAGTTTTAGAATGGCAAAAATTACCAAAATCATAGAAATTCGACCCTCACTCAAGATGTATTTAATAAAAAATAAACAATGCTTGAAAAGCGAACCATAACTGCACCTGTATTCACATTGAAGTAATACTTTCACCTTCAAATAATAGTTGACATATAAAATAAAATGAAACCTTAATTCGATCAATTTGTCTAGTTCATACATATTTAAAATAATGAATCTATGATTCATAGAGTGTTCAAATCCTCTTTACTACGAATCAATATTGCCCACTGGGTAGCATCCTTCCGGACGTATATTTTCTCCTTCCCTGCCCATACGTATTTGTAGCCCTTTTGGAAGGCGACGCCCCTCACCACCTTGAGCCGATCCAGGATATGTGCTGGAAGGTGTTGATGAGCGAACACCTTGCCGTCCGGATACATATTATCGATTGACTTCGTCGAAATACCATGATTAGCCCTGTCATTTGATGATACGTTTTTGAAATTAGCAAGCCACGATTCCTTATCTTGTCTATGAAGAAATTTCACGACAATAGGTTTAATATTTGCTTTATTTTTAGTTGGTAGCCTATGAGCCGTACTAATGTCTTTAGATGTCAGCTAGCTGTTGATTGTGTTTGACACTTTGTTAAATATATCATAAACGGACTCATTACCCGTTTCCGGGATTCCTGTGATAATTAGATTATCTCTACGTGTATATTCTTGAAGCGAGTACAGTTCAGATTTCAGTTGGGAATTGGCACTTTTCAGAATAGCATTTTCTTCATTCAGAGTTTTAACATTAGATTTAAAAGCAGAAAGTTCTTTCTTGAAATTATCGAATTCGGTTGATATAAAATCAATTGATTCTCTAATGGCACTAAATTCTTGTGTAAGGGGGGCCAGTTCAGCTTGAATCATTGTCTTGATAACACTGCCAATAGCATCAAGGTCAGCCTGATACAGAGAGCGTGATTGTGAAGCACTGCCACTCTTACCTTCCTTTTCACTATCGGTGGATGATGATAAGCCAGCCGCTTTAGAGCCTGCTCCGACTGACTTACAGTTCAAGCAAATCCATTTAGATTTAGTTTCTGCGGACATTTTACGAAAATTAGATTCTTTAACTGACTGACAAGAAAAGTGACAGTCAATTCTACATTTTGAACACAACAACACATCACGGTCCTGCACCTCACTTTTACAGAAATCGCACTTCATTTTGAAAGACTTTATAAGGTCAGATAAGAGAGAGAACAAAAACACAACTTGCCTCTTCGACTGCTCAACTGATACTCATCTGATACCTTACTCCAAAAGGTATAGGTACGTTTAAACTGATTGAGTCGGCCAGCTGCTTCAAAAGCCGTATATAATTTGTCACAATTCCTGATTTATATCTGGTGATAAGCACTTCGAACATCAATAATACTAAATACAGAATATCTAGCAACCTTTTCAAATACTTCTTCTATATTCGGTAGGGAGTATGCGTCCAGTGGAGTAAATCTGTTAATCGTCTAGGAGTAATCTATCACCATACGCTTTTTATGATTATCATTGGAAGTTACAAAGACTTGAGCTAGACACTTGGCTCTATGATACCTTCTTTTATAAGTTTATCTATCTCTTGAGTAATGAATTCCATGTAGGTTTGATTGTAATGTCTTGATTTTACAGCAATGGGTTTGGTGTTTGGAGTAATGTGCTGAAACAGCAAAGCAGGTTTGACTTCAGGCATGACCACATACTTTTAGTGGGTCTCTTGTTCCATCAAAAAACATATACATACCTGAATGATTAGACAATAGATCATTATCGAGTAATACATCACAGCAGAGATCTTTGAGAACAAGGAGAATAACATTTTTATGCTTGTGGCCAAGAATTGAGAGGTTAACTGAGCATTGCCCAACAACTGATGGTCGGAGAGAGGAAGTAGCCATACAAATCTGTTCATTAGAGTAAATTTCAATTTCAGATCTTTTGCAAGTTGTTTATTAACGAAACTACTGGAACTGCCAGTATCAATAAGCGCGGCTACTCTAAAATCATTCAACAATGCTGGTACACTAGCTTCACTGATTCCTGGAGGTGATGAATTACAGATCTCTGCTGCTGATACAAGTTCATTATTCTTGTGGGTCTGATTTGATCTGCACAGTTTTGCATAATGCCCTTTTATTCCACATTTCTTACAAAATATATTGCGAGCAGGACATTCATTTTTGAAGTGAGAGTTGAAGCTACAGTAATCACATACTTTGAATTCTTTTCTTGATTGAGTAGCTTGTGCAATAACAGGCACAGCCTGAGTAGAGATTCAAGTGAGGATTTGGCTACTGGCTATGCGGCGTTGAGTAGCAATGAGCACGAGTTGAACCTAAGTGAGTCACGATATGCTGATTCTAAAGTTCCCCAAAAACATGATTGAGTCTAAGAGTCCAAAAACATGATTTATGGGTGTTGGTGTGTGTGTGTGTGTGTGTGTGTGTGTGTGTGTGTGTGTGTGTGTATGTGTGTATGTCTGTGATACGATAACTCCATTCCTAATCAACCGATTGACTTGAAATTTCAAACTTGAGGTCCTTATACCATGAGGATCCGCCAATAAGAAATTCAATGAAATTGAATTCAAAATGGCGGATATTTACTAAAAAACCATGTTTTTCACGGTTTTTTCGAACACGGTTCTAACAATTTCCTTCAAATTTATACCATGGATAGCATTCATAAGCCCTATCAACTGACATGAGTCTCATTTCTGGGAAAATTGCAGGAGCTCTGTAATATTCTTGAGAAATGGCAGATAATCACTAAAAAACCATGTTTTTCACGGTTTCCTCGATAACGGCTTTATCGATTTTCTTCAAATTTATACCATGGATAGATATTTATAAGCCTTATCAACTGATATGAGTCTCATTTCTGGAAAAATTGCAGGAGCTGCGTAATATCCTCGAGAAAAATGGCGGATAATCACTAAAAAACCATGTTATTCACGGTTTTCTCAAAAACGACTCTAACAATTTTCTTCAAATTTATACCATGGATAGCTATTTATAAGCCCTAACAACTGACATGAGTCTCCTTCCTGGGAAACTAATGGGGGGTCCACCCCATCCTTGAGAAATGGACTTTGTAGCCTCCTTCTCGTGCATGAGGTAGGTAGGTCACTTCATAAAAAGAACACATAGTCGAGATATTTTATGTGTAGAACAGCTGTTTTGACGACTTTTAAAAAAATCATCGAATTTCACAATTTACACAAAGGAAAAAGTACTCTGAAAGCAATTATATATATATACACATATACAGAAGTCAGATCGTAGTTTCAAATATGTTGCCGCCAATCGTCATTATGTTATTCCCCTAAATTATTCTCGTTTAAGAATGGTGCTTACAGTTCAATGAGCAAGGAAAGTTGTGTGAGTGTACCACACCAGATTTTTTAGTTCAAGTTCATGACGTGCAAATATCTCGTTAACTGGCCTAGTATACAATTTTTGAAATGAACTAGCATCGATATACGTACCACAGTGACTTATTCGTTCGAATACTGCTGGAGATATGAAATTTATGAATATTTTGAGTTTTTCTGCATCCGTCGTTTGTATTGTTGAAATGAGATTAATAAACGTTTTGTGCCAATGTTCCCATTCCGTTTGAGCTGTGGCCGAGTTTGTGTCCAAATCCAGAACTTTAGGCTTCAAGAGGTGATCCATTCGAGTTTTATATGAGTAATGTTTGATAAATTGAACAAAATCAGAACGAAAGAGAAACCTTTTTGAGATTAACAAGGCTTTATCAAACATTAAGGACACAGTAAAATGAAACATGCAAATGATTTGCTTAGAAAAAAATAAAAACTATAATAATAACTTTTTAATAGGATTAAAAGAGCCCTGTAGAACGTACAAGTAGCCAGCAAAGTTTATTAAAGCCAAAATAGTTCATAAACTCATCTAGGCCAACTAACCTTCTGCGAGTGGAGAATCTGCCGACAGTTTGGATACAGACTTGACTGGAGATCTCAATCTTGATGCCATTTTTCTTCGGAAGTAGACTACAACTTGAAAAGTTGTGTATGTTTACTGTCAGAGTAAAAGCAAGCCTGATAAGTAATCAAATTTTAATATTACGGTACTAGTCTAATCAATCATGAGTGATTGTGAGTTATCTAACACAATGAATGAGAAGTTAGCTGCTACTAAACTTGGAAACTGTGAAACAGAACCATAATCAATAAACTGATTAATTACCTACAGTTTTCTTTCAGTTCAGTTACGTGAAAATCTGGGAAAGACAACATAACCTCAATAACTTTCACAAACTAAAAATTTACAAACACCGCAATATAAGTTCTTCATCAATGTCCAACATACAGAGTACCGACTGGAACTGTCACAGTTATCATAGGAAGGATTACAGGAAGGATTACAGGTACAGTACTCGCGGACGGTGAAGCGATGAGTCAAGTTTGGACGGGAGCTTGGCACACATATATAGTGAGGTTCACATTATTATGGCAGTGAAGAAAGATGGCACAACAGCGTTGCCAAGTCTATCTCAAATTGGCCTTATGGCTCCTTTGCCACTGATGATTGTACACAGCTTTTACTCAATGCATCCCATTAAATTTGATCTAATATTAGTTTCCATTTCCTTGATAAGATGATCAATTTCATGTCAAATTGAATAAATCCATCAATAAAATATTTTTTTTTATAATTTGATTCAAAAATTTGCTTTGAGATCAGGTTTTTAGTTTCATACAAACCTGAAATATTGGCTAATTTAAAAATCTGTGATACACCAATCTGAACTTCAAAACAACAGAAATAAAGTTGCTTGGTGGGCATTCTATTTCAATTTCTCTTAGAAATAATAGCAAAATAGAAATCGTTTTTATAATAAGATAATTTCAATGAAAATAATTTTGATATAACCTTTCAATATTTATACCAATACCAGTATCATAACCTATACCGTGGTCTATAGCAAGAAGGATAAAGTGGTCTATAGTGCGGTCCACGTTATAATGGCAGTGGATAAAGATAGAAGAATAGCGATACCGATTCTCTGCATTAATAAATTATATTTCTACACTGTCAAAAACATAATTGGCATCGTTGTGGACCTAGAAAAGGATAGTACCACCGGCTTTGTCGAATGATAAACTAGGATAGCAAAACCAAAGTTGATCAAATACTGTCATTATAACGTAGACCGCACCATATAGTGACTAGTGAGGTCCACGTTATAATGGCAGACAAAGACCTTAAATATAGCCTACCTCTTTGATGGCAGGGGAGAAAGATAGCAGAAATACGTTGCCGAACCTCTGTCTTGACAATGCCTTCTATAGAGGGTAGAATATGTTTATTAATGTAATATTAACGGTTTATTCTCGTTTAAAATAATTATATTTTATTAAACAATAAATTTACTTAATTAAGATGAAATATTTTGTTAATCAATTAATAATTCTACATTGTTGAAAGATGATCTGGCGACAGAGTAAAGCGAGAAAGAGATAGAGCTATCCACTTTGTTGAATGAAAGATAAGGATAGCAATAGCATTGCTAATCAAACACTGTCATTATATAAGGTGGCCTCACTATAGTAGGCTAGACAATAACACATATGGACAAAGTTGGGGGCCGTAAAACAGTGGTAATAGAGCAAATCTTCTCCAACACAAATTTTTAGAACATGAAGTTTGATATATTTGAATTTTTAAAATATAATGCTATCATATTGTGCTTTACACAATGAATTTCAATTTTTTCCTCCTATAACAAAATTTAAGCTCAATACCAGATTGTGAACAACTGCAAGCAGTGATTGAAGCAGTGAACTACTGAATACTGAGGAACCAATTCGTTTATGTCATTCACCCCAAGAATGAATCGACCACCTGTTGAATCTATGAAAAATCTGTAGATTTTTGCCTCTGGCTCCACTCCCTGAGGTGTTTTTTTGAAAACAAAGGGCTAGTATGATTCAAGCTCTACCCTCTCCTTGAATTCTCATGAAAACCAGGCTTCCAAATAATTAAAGTTGCATTCAAACAGGTGGTTCAAGGAAAATCAGACTTTTCCTCCAGCTATGACCTCAAAGGATTTCTTTTTAAATTTGAGGGTTGGAATGATTCAAGCTATAATTCCTTCATGCATTCCTATAAAGTACATAACACTAGATCAGTTGAGTTGCATGCTATTGAGGTTTTTTCAGAAATGAAATTTTTGCCTTTCTGACATTTGACTGGTGGCTGATTCGTTTTTAGGTTGATTGACCTCTTATTTTGTTCAATTGTATTTGGACTTTGAACCCAGACATGCAATTGGGCACCTCAAAAACTCAAAAACTTTCTCAGACATTCAACAGGTGGCTGATTCGTTTAGGTCATTCATCCCAAGAACGAATTGGCAACCTCTTGAATGTATGAAAAACCTGTGAATTTTGCCTCTGGCTCTGCTCCCTGACCTGTTTTTCGGAATCCAAGAGTTAGTATATGTTTCAAGCTGTACCCTTTCCATGAATTCTGATGGAAACAGGCTTCCAAGCAATGAAAGTCACATTCAAACTGGCGGTTCAAGGAAAATCAGACATTTGCCCCCAGCTACCCCCCTAAAGTGTTTTTTTAAATTTGAGGGTTGGAATGTTACAAGCTTCACTTATTTCATACCTATAAAAGACATTTCGCTAGATCAGATGAGTCACATCATGCTAATGAGTTTTTTTTATGGAACTTTATCTTTTCTGACATGCAACAGGTCCCGATTCTACTTGTAGTTGGACTTTGAACTCAAAACTTTCTCAGACATTCAACATGTGGCCGATTCGTTGAGCGTTGAGGTCATTCACCCCAAGAACGAATCGGCCACCTGTTGAATGAATGAAAAATCTATAGATTTTTGCCTCTAGCTCTGTTCTCTAAGGTGTTTTTTTGGAATCCAAGAGCTGGTATATTTCAAGCTCTTTTTCCTTCATGCATTCCTATGAAGGACATAATACTAGATCAGTTGAGTAGCATGCTATTAAGTTTTTTTTTGGAAATGAAACTTTTGCGTTATTTGCACAAACTGAAATTTTGTGCAATAGTTCTCATAATACCCTATAGTCTGTCCAGACTGCCATGAGCGCTGAAAGATTAAACCGACCCTCGCTCCCCCACGCGCAGGCACACACGCCCGGCCTACCTGCGCCATTGATATACTATGTATATACTACATAGCATACAGGTAGACAGATCGTCCCTTTACCCACACACAAAAGGAGACTGTGCTTGTGTGTGTATGTGTGTGTGAGTAATAGGAGGGTCGGCGTAATCCTTCAGAGCTCATGCCTATTTGGACAGAGTATAATCAAATCGCTAATTTTTTGACATTGTTAATAATTTTCTTCACTATTAATTTAAAGTTTGAGGTTAATGTAATTGGTAGATTTTGCTGGTTAAGCGGAAATCTTAAGTTGAGTGTTTTGTTTTGGTTATTGTGCTTCCACCTCTTCTCCCCACCCCTTCCAGTGAAGTTGGCTCGGTGAGCTATACTCCTCCCCCTCCCCTACCCTAGCCACCCTTTTCCTGGACCGCCAGGGCGGAACTCCTGAGCTGCAGCCAGGCTCACTTCTGCTGCTGCTGTGGTCCAAGCCAGACCATGCGTTACGTTACGTGATATGCACAGCAGTGCGTGCAAACGTTCCGTGAAATATGATGTAATATTACATTTTTTCTCGATTAAAATCGAATCTTAAATTCGATATTCAAAATATTAATAACACTTGATAGCAAATATCGGTGTAATCGATATATGGACTAAACTTTTCACAGGGAATTTATCATATATACTAGTGTTGAACATCCCACTGTATCACTGTAACAAAGTTCTATTTCTGAATAAACAGATAATTCTAAACAACATAAAGGCTAATTAAATTTAAAATAACTTTAAAAATAAAGTTTTATTGGAAACAATAGATATAATGTTTGTAGACTTGTGTTCTTTGCTAATTGGAAATTGATGACGTATTTATGCTTTGAAGCTCTAGGTACTTCTGCCAGGCGTTTCTCTCAATTTTTTTAATGGCTGGCTTATGTTAGGAGTGTTGGCTTCTGTTGAAATTTTCCTAAATAATTGAAAGTTAAGATGTGTTATTTGTGATCTAAATGTTTTTGTAACGTTATTGATGTTATTGAACATACATGAAATTTAGATTTCAATTTTTCTTTTCATTTTGTGTTGAATTTCTCGTTTAATGTTGAAAGCCATAATCCTGTTTTGAAACCTGTAAACGATAGATGAGTATTCTTAATCTATAAGTTATATATTTTGATCTTGATTTGAAACAATAATTTCTGAGTTTTTGTGAAAGCTGTTGAAATCTATTTTGATGAACAGAACAAACATATTAGTAACCTCAATCATGTTCAATCTATGTTCAATCCATGTATGATTATTTGTTCTGGTGTAAACTGACATTTTTTAATAATTTTTTAAAAAGTTATAATTTGATTTGCTCTGAACTGGATTTCTTATTCATAAGCATTAGATCCATTCATGATATATCAAGATATTAGCTTATTTGGAACCGATGACTTTCCTTAGAATATAGGTGAAGGCTAACCAACCTATTAGGATAAATTGGTAGTATGTCAAATGTTACTCCTGTGGTGGGACCAATTTACAAAATAAATATGTCCCAAATGGTACACCATGAAATCCCTGGTTATAGAAATTATGTGTAGGCTGATATCTTGATGGGTTATGAATGGTGAAATGCAGACTGAGTGTGGGGTCGGTTCAGGAGTGGTCAAATTCTAATGAATAGATATTTGTGCATATTAGCAAAATGGCATACAATATGCAAAACATTAAAATTGATGAGTTAATAGCTGCCTTAACACAACTATTTGATAATCAAAATGATAATTTAGACCAAATGTTTTAAAAACAAGATGCTAGGTTTGATGAGATGAATCAAGAATGTACTATAAATATAAAGAAAATAAAAATCTCAGTACCCTTTTATTAAAATATTTTATCACAACATGTTTCATATGAAGTAAAAATATTAAAATACAAGGGTACTGAGATTTTTATTTTATTTATATCTATATTACAAGTAGCCCTATACAGGAAAGAGATAAAGAATGTACTAGTATAAAACTAGAGCAGGTTAGTATTAACCTTCTATTAAAAGATACACATGAAACATTGATTGATAATCATGAAGATGAAAGTAAATTGAAGCAGGATGATAGTAGTGTTAAGATACAAGATCAATTATTTCAAGTTTCAGATAGTGTCGGCCTAGTTACGGTAACTTGGTGTGAATAGAGTGATACACCCTGATCACTTGGCTGTGGTGGAGGTGGTGGCGGAGTCGGAGGCGGTGGCAGGGGCAGCAGGGACCGAGGACGTACTCATCTGGTCTGTGGCGGAGTCGGAGGCAGTGGCAGTGGCAGCAGGGACCGAGGACGTACTCATCTGGTATGTGGCGGAGTCGAAGGCGGAGGCGGTGGCAGGGGCAGCAGGGACCGAGGACGTACTCATCTGATCTGTGGCGGAGTCGGAGGCGGAGGCGGTGGCAGGGGCAGCAGGGACCGAGGACGTACTCATCTGGTCTGTGGCGGAGGCGGTGGCAGGGGCAGCAGGGACCGAGGACGTACTCATCTGGTCTGTGGCGTATGTGTGTCCACACATCACACTCTCCAACTCCTCCAGGCTGCCAATTCGAATAATCCGTCCGGTCGCGGTCTGAGAAATCATTAGTTACCGTGTGTTGTGTAAGTTTTCCTCTGTATCCTGTCCATTTTTGTCCAACGTTCCTTCGCTTCAGCACGGAAAGCAGCTAGTTCTTCCAACTCGCACTAATGGACTCGCGAACCATCGTTTGTTGGTGTGACCGTAACTATTTATTCCATCTGTAAACAAACGTCACATTTCCAATGTGATTTGTTTCTAGTGGCGCGCTTGGACGATATATCAGATAAACACGATACATGCATTTGCTGCAATCGCCACACACAAAACCGTCCTTCGCCGGGATCGGTTGTTTACACTTCACGCACACGTCGGACATAGTCACTCAACTCTTACTCACTTATTTATTGATTTGAATTGTCAATGAGTTTTACTTCGCGAAAACCTAATAGCTTCGAAAAAATAGCTTGCTAACGTATAGGCTAATCACTGTCACTACAGGTCAAACTGCGGAGCTGTGCACGAAACTCTAATCTAATCTACAACTAAACCATCCGATCCCATCGTTAGCTGAGACAGAACTGTTATTAGATGTTCTGTCATGAACTGTCAATTAGATGTTCTTTGTGTAATTTTTAAAAGCGCAATAATGCACTTCAAATAGCGCAATAATGTTATTTGGAAACATTGCATTATTTAAAAAAAAAATGGAAGAATACGTACGGTACAGAATGCAATCGGGCGGGTGATAGCAATGCGACTATTTATAATAGACTATGATTTTTTACTAAACCAATGTCATTTTTCTTTGAGTGATATATTTTACATTAGTTATAATCTCTAATGAATGCCGGTCTCACAGAAGCCGGCTAAATTTTAACCGTGATTAATTTCACGGGAACCAATCAGAGAAGGCATTTTTTATAAGACGGCTTGTCCGATTGGTTCTTGTGGAATTAATCACGATTAAAATTTAACCGACTTTTGGCACTTGGTCATGATTTAACAATAAACCAGACAATCCTTTTTCATGCATTGTTGTGATTGAATGGACTTCAGTTTACTCAGTGGATAAGTTATTATTTAAAGGTATTTAATACCGTACGGTACTGATGTATTATTGACTCAAAATTATTACGAAAAAATTATGTTTGTAATAGCTCTTGATTTACTACAAGCATTATTATGGTTCAAAATGGCTATTTTTTATCACGGCAAGTATTCGATAAAATTTGGTTGAATTGATTATAAATGTGTATTACCTATACAAGACTTGAGATAATCTATACCTTTTCAAATTGTACTCAAGAAAGTATCAATTATAATAATGAGAATAGACATTTGTATTATAGTAAATGTTAAATGTAAATGAGAACAGTCATTTGTATTTTAGAAGTTATCACATTATGTAATATATAAAGAATAGTGAATTGTATTTGAGAAAGTATGAATTCAATTTGAGATACGGTAATGAGATTGTTAGTCAGAAGTGTCAGTTTTAATTAAGAAATTTGATTGAAAATCCAGTTGATCTGGTTCATGAACTAAAATTCATGCAAATAATGCAAGTATGAAATATGACGTTGGACAAGTGGATTATTTTCTAATCTTCAATTAACAACTTCCCATGTAACTTACATTTTACTATATCTCAATTACAACTCACAATTCTCAATTACAATTGACAGCTTCCCAAATACAATTCAAAATGCTTAGGAATATTTATCTTCAAAAAGGTAAAAATATTATATTTGAAGTTAAATATATTTCTACCAATAAGAGCCAATCATAGGTATTGGAAACTATGAGCCGATCCTGTTGAATCTGCAATAACTAATTGGATCTGAATAAACTGCTTGACTTGCCAGATTAGACATCCTATGTGTAATGAAAGTTTCATTCTAAATGAAAGTATCAGACAATTCCATAATGCATATCATAAAATTAATATTCTTAGTATAGTATTTAAGGCAGTTTTGCTACTATTTGGTGGTATCCGTTGGAAGGCTTTTCAGTGGCTAGCTAAAGCTGCGTCTACACCAAAGTTATTAACAAAATGTTTATTTTTCCTTCCTTATAGATTCTATTAGATTGAATCATACAAATGATGTGCATAGCTGTTTGTCAAGCTCCGTTTAATCTAATAGAATCTATAAGGACAGAAAAATAAACATTTTGTTTATAACTTTGGTGTAAACGCAGCTTTAGAAAAACCGACAGAGGTGATTATTGATAAACAAGAAACAAGTCATACGGTGATCAAACCAGAACGACTTCAGGCTTTTCACAGCACTTGACGAGCCAATCCTGTTAATTATGACATTTTTTCAAATCAGGTAATAGAAAAACTTTTGGATTTCAAAAGAATAAGAGTTATTTTAAAGGAATATCCTAATTTACAATATTGACTATTCAATGGATAAAGTTCTTACTTTCTGGAGTGTCTCACATCTTCGAGTGCCTATTCCTACCAAACTGAAACAAAAGTGGGACATTGTGATGTTCATGAACATGGGACGTTGTCACAGCATCGCGTTTACATTGCAGGCTGATACACAGGCAGTCTAGTCATAAATAAACATGATCTAATAAATTCTATTTTATTAGGTTCAATTGTAAAAGAAAATGTGTGGAAGGTTATGTTTTGGCTTTTAAATGGCAATATGTTACTGCTGGCAAGCAGCTGAAGCAAATCATTGAAAATGCACGTCCACGATATAAAATCGATGTGTCTAAAAGCTACTTCAAGTTTTGGTTGCACAATAAAAATTCCAACAAATTTTTATCGAACGTCCAAAGTCGATGTGTGTTCAACTACACACACTTCAATTTTTGAATGAACGACTTTTTGCCGTCCTTATAAATTCTATTAGCAGCTTGACCAACTCATCATCACATCATAATAATGTTTTCAAATTTTATTCAATTTAATCAAATTTATTAGAATGGAATAAAATCGTAAGTTAAAAAATTGATGTGTGTGTTAGGCTACTAGACTTAAGACTTATTCACATAACATATTCCCAAACTTTCAAATAATTGGTAAAGTAGTTTCTGAATCACATATAAAAATTCATTTGTCTTTTTTCTTTATGGGTACTTGTAATATGAATAGAAATACAAATCTGTCTCAGTACCCTTTTAAATTATTATTTTATCACATGTTCCGGAGATTGATGCCGAAGTCTGAAAATGACTTGAAAATGGCATTAATGTCCGAAACATATTGTGATAGAATAATTTAAAAGGGTACTGAGATTTGAATTTCTATCTATATTTAAACATTCATTTATATTTTTCATTTTTATATTTTATATAAGTTGTATTATATTTTGTAATTAAAAAATAAAGTGATAGATTTTATCAATTTAATAGTGAGCACTATCATTCACATTAGTTCAATATTTTCTTATGACTCTCAATCTATTTCTTGAATATTCCAATGCTGTCTGCTGTACTTTATAATTTTTATAATTTTAGTCGAGTCAGATCTGGAATGCAGCATCTGGACAATGCTTCAACAATGATCAAGTCTGAACTTTCCTTGTTGGACTAGACCCAACAACAGTGATGTTTCATGTGAGGAAAAAACACTACATCGAAAATTTGAAACAAATTAGTAACACAAGGTGTTTTTTTTTAATAAAACTTTATAGAAATAAAAAGTCTTGATATTCTATATGATTTTCAAGTTGCAATTTATTAATATATATTGATACATTAATTTTTACAAATCTATCCTAATATTCCTTCCCACCTAATATCTACAATCTCTTCTGGAGATACGAACAACCTGAAAAGATGAAAATTGATTTTTCTTTAATCAGTTGTTTGAATGAAAACAATAATATTAGTTATGAGTCAGGAGTTCCTAACATCATATCATCACATGTTTAGACTGATTGGTCCACATCTGTAGATTATAAATAAATATTTAGGACATTCTTATAATTTATTATAGTAACATCACACTAAAATGCATACAGATCAATAAAAATGCATACAGAATCAATAAAAAATATTTGAACGAGCATTAACGAGTTTTTACTTTCAACTCAAGGCCAAAGTCCATCTGTGTGTATGTTCAACAATAACTTTTGAAATATTTGATCAATGAACTTCAAATTTTGAACACATATTCTTTGACTATTTTTACAGCTGAAGCTCGTTGGACAACAAAACTTCTTCGTCATTTTTCAGGATATAACAAATAACATTAAAGTGCACAAGAAAAAATTTTGTTGCTACTTATCATTAAGCCAGCTGAAGAATTCATTTCATGCAATTATTAGTTTTTCCATTCATTCATCATAACATCAGCTGAGGCTATTTGGGAGTTGTCACACAGACAGTCCTTCGTGCGCTGACACATGATTTCAGGTGGTTAATTTGCAACGGGTTCAGATATCAATGTGCGGTTTTCTCTTGGAACTCTGTATTGAAATCATGTATCCCATGACCACCTTTTTAATTAAAAAATATGAATTTAGATTCATATGAGGGACAAAGATTTTTAAGCGACACAGTGATTTCTCATTTCAAATAGGATTCCCAGAGAACCCTCCTGTCAAATTATTATTGTAAAAGAAATATTTAGCTGTTTTCATAATTTTAATCAACTCTGTATAATTAAAAGTTGCAGGTTTCAAAGACTACAATACAACAGCTCATGAGCGAGTTCTCCAACCCAGGGTGTCACTAGTACAAAGTTGGTAAAAATTATGGATACAGCTAAATATTTCTTTCACAAGAATAATTATGATATTAGGATTCATTGGGGATCCCATTTGAAATGAAAAATAACTCTTCAAAAATTACTCTGTCGCTTCAATTAGAATAATAATTTCCACATACTAAAATTAAGGTACAAGTAAAACTTTTAGACTGACGACCAATCTTATTTTCTTCCTCTCCTGCAATGTCAAGAAGGAACTACTAACTTATTATGAGCACCCTGAGGCAGTGGCCTATTGACAATGTTGTCAACACCATGAGCCACTGCGCTCAAAAAATGTATAATGGTGATCTCGCCGTATAGCAGTCGACTAATCGCCTTCTTGACATCGCCTTCTTGACATCGCGTGTAATTTTATCCTCTTTCGGTCGGTTGATTGAAATCTCTCTGTGTACTCTAATCATATTTTCATATGATGATTTCTCAATTACCTGGAGCCTTCCTAGAAAGCAATTAATTCAAAGCTTATTACAATAAAATTTAAAACAATTGCAAATTTCAAGGGACCTGGAATAATTACTGTGCTCTCATCAGTTGAACCACTTTTTGATTGATCTTGCAGCTGTGTATTTGATCAAGTGCAGATTTAAATTGGCGTGAACGCAAGCTGAATGATCTTGGAATACACATTTGTTCCATTCAAATCAAATACCTAATTATAATAATAATAATAATTATTATTATTATTATTATCAATTTGTTGCATGTTTAATACGGTACGGTAGTGATTCGTGAACAATAATCAATTGTAAATTTATAATATAGGAGTTTAAGATAAGATGAACATGAACTATCAGTGGGGATCTATACTTGTTTGCCAATGATTAGATGATACAACATCGCATGGCACCGTGAGCAACAGAGAAGAAAATGCACCTCTATCTATTATCATGGACAGCCTGTCTACTTTAATTGAATATTGAAAAACAACTCGAACTTGACCATGAATCCATATTGGACTAGCCAGAGGGCTCGCTTCGTTCGCCTTATCTGTCTAGCCAGGGGGCACCACCCAGAAAACACAGGAAAAATGCTCAAAAAGCGCTGATCTTGATCGGAACTTGGGTGTTATTTCAAAACCCTAACATTAGTACAACATTTTCATACCTCAGCTCATAATACCTTATAAATTTGAACATTTCTTGCGACTTAGTTCTTGAAATAGCTGAGAAAACGCTGGAAAAATCCTTTTCTCTATTGCTATGCTGACAGATTGAAGTGAATCCTTCACTCTACATCTATACTGACAGATTAAAGTGAATCCTTATCTCTACATCTATGCTGACAGATTGAAGTGAATCCTTTTCTCTATTGCTATACTGACAGATTAAAGTGAATTGAGAAATTCCCTATCACTCTACATCTATACTGTACTACTGAATCCTTCTCTCTACATCTATACTGTACTAGTGAATCCAGAGAGATAGGTCAATGATCTAAGTTCTTTTACATTTTTTATCTGCAATATCGTACAAGCATTTCCAAAGTTCATCGGAATTTTTAATAACAGATAATGACGAATCATTTGTACAATCATAATGTAGATGACCGCTGTCTAGTATATCGAGCAATTCGAATATTTCAGATAAAATTGGAAAGTGTACATTTTCTGTTTTTGTTAACGGTAAATCAACATCTTGACATCCTGTTAAAAATTTAATATTCTTCGCAATTGAATCAAATTCCTTAAATGAAATTCCCATCAAAAGACGAGTTAATTTTTTGAATTTTGAAAAACCATAACACTGCATGTTAATGGCTTCCCACATGTTTGGCATGTGTCTCTGTTCTATAAATTGATGAGATGCACGTGTTGTACCTAGAAGGGGCTTGTGCCTCACTTGTATAAAAAAGATTTGTATAAAAATCATTTGAAGGCAGAAAACGTTTATTTACACATTTCACCAGCACAACTATTCATAATTTCATCTTCAATTTTAATTAGCTTATCTATACACAAATTATGAGGACGATAATAACATAGATAGTCTCTTATGTCATTTAAATTAACCGTGCTTAGAAAAATGTCTTTCAATTGTTTCGCCAAACTATAATTTTCACGAGTTGATTTCCTAATTGCACTTTCACACTCATCATACCAATCAATACAGTTTTTTAACCTCACTTCCAACTCATTGTCAGCAGTCAACCACTTTCTCGGATCCATGATAAGCGAATGAACAAAACTAAGTGTATGCAGGAACTATTATAGAGTAATTAAGTGGTCTTTCTTCATTAATTGTCGACAGACAACATGTACGTGCTTTATGCAGTCTCAATGCATGCATGCAATAAACACACTGAATCTCTTTTCCGTTGTAGAAGAATCCATAACGAGCAAAGTTTCTTTTCTGCGAATTCGTGTACATCGCGGCCATTTTCATACTTTGCATTTGATTGTTTTCGCACAAGAAATTATTTGTTTGATACATATTTTTAAACAACAAAGAATTATAATGTTGAGCACTGAACAAAGCACACCGGGCATCTGGTCTATTTTTATGAATGTTACACACAGCATAACACCATGAACTAGTGAAAAAGCTGAAATCGGGTTTTGGAAAATCCTCTGGTATACATTGAACGTTAGTATGTAATCTTCTTAAAAACTTTGCTTTCTCAGTTCCTTTTGTGAAAATTTTCTCATAACCTACAAGGTAATCACGTATTAATGAGTCACTGTATTCTAAATCTCCATCTTCCCATTTTATTTTATGATAGTGATGTTCTAACCATGTTACATCGTTATACAATTTAGCACTCAATTCTGTCTTTGCAAATGGTGATTTGAAATGGAATACAATATAATTATTAAACTGATCAATTATGGCAAGTTCTTTCACAATAATTTGATTACAATCTTGTTTAAACCAGTGAAGATCAACTGTAGCAATTTTCGCACTCGCTTGCTTGTCCACTTCTTTCTTTTTGGCGGGCTCGTTGAATCCTTCGTCTTTCTCCCTCCCCTCCTCTTCTCGTTTCTCCTCCTCCACCTACAGCGGCTTCTGGATCGGTGTACCGCAGGTTGGTTCATAATAGAAACTATCGGAATCAAGATCACACTGAATACCAATAGAGCGAGTTTGTGGCTTGTCCAAAATATCAGAACACAAAGAATAGGACATTTTAGATGTTACCTGTTCAAAGGTGAAACTGATAATGAACCAAATTTGTCAGAGTGCACACCTTATATAATATTGCAGCCGGTGCGCTCTATCAATAAAATTACTGAACTTCTTTCACCATGCTCGTCAGAGGTGTGTACTCCATCACACAATCACTAATTAAAATGCAATAGGCAGAAGTATTTGCAGGTACTGCACTATTAAATTCCATTTCAATACGAAAATCTGTCGATGATTTCAAATGACTTGCTTGGTGCGAACAATCTACAACAATCAGCGGTGTTGATTCACAAAATGTTTTAAAGTCAATTTCTGTTCCAAGTTCGCTATTGATTGAATGATTATAATACGAGGGTGCGAAATCCAGGAACATGCGGTATAATACCTCCTTTTTACCTAGCAGATTTTCATATGGATAATACTCGCTGTTCAAATATACTTTAACATTGTAAATACTGCAGCTATCGAAATTAGATATTGATTTTTTAATTTTATTCTTACAATCAGTTTGAAATGCAATTATAACGTATCTTGGACTATCAAAACTCGATGTGGTGCGAACTGCCCAAGAATGGTTAAGTGAATTTTGCAAATTTGGTAATTCACAAATTTCCCAATGCCGGAAACCTAATTTCAGTGGAGTGTCAGCATCGAGCAGTCTCAAAAATTTCAGTCTTACATGATCTTCTAAAGTTTTGTAGGGCATTCTCCATTGCAGTTTTTTAATTTTCACACTGACGTTTGTTCCACTTGCCGACTCAACACAATTTAGGTCTGTCGGTGACCTCAATAAGACGAGTTCCTGTTTCAAATTTAAAATTATTCTTTGAAAATCTTCAAAAAACAGGAGGATTAATTTCAGCGGTACACAGAAAGTGAATTTATTATCAGTTAGCTCATATCCTGCTCTGTCAAAACCAGCCAAGTGATATGTGTTTTTATCGAGCGTATTCTTCACTAGAATAGCTTTAATTGTGGATGTTAATCCAATCAATCTTGATTTAGAAATTTGCTGACCTGCTAATTCATATCGTATTTCATCAAAAAGGTTGCCGATTACGTTACTGCTTAATTTATAGTCTGCCGCAACTGCTGCATCGCCTGGGGCTGTTCCCGGTTTTGTACAGTTAACTGTTCCCTCAATAAATATGAATGATTTGCAAGGTAAAGAATAGACATCTAAAGAATTTATGCCAATACATGCCTCGTCAGAGTTTTTTATTTCCTGTCTCAAATAAACTGTATGTGTGTTAATGGTTATATCATTATAAAACTGAAGGTCTGTCTCCACGTCCACAATTTCACTAATTGCCGCCGCTCCTCCTAACATTCCGCCAATCAACTATAAAACCCAACTTTTCTAATATTCTCGCGCTTTTAGCCGACAAAGCACATTTGTTTTTAGGTGTTGACGCTCTCACGTTTGTCTCTCTAATGACATCGGCTGTACACATCTTATTTGAACGTGGATTGAAAGCAAGATAACCCATTACGTTTACTTTTGTTTTTCACATATGTGTAACCTAATTGTAATTGTATCTCCACAGAAATCAATAAATGATCCGTTCTGGTCCGTTACCTTTACATTAATAGTTTGAATTCGATGTGTATTCAAAGGTACATAAATAATTGGTGATGGTACTTCGTTTATTAAATAGCCGCTAGGAACCTTTGGTAAAAATTCGTAGATTATATGTTTTTGTTTTCCGTCAGAGTAACTACCACATGCTAAATTACACTCGAGTACAATACTACCAATGCTTGTTATGTTAACCAAATGCTGAGAATGATGCCATTTATTTGGCTGCAAAACAACATTATCAAAACCAAGTATCTTACCAATCGAATCAGAACGTGGTCAATCAATGGCTTTATCAGAATGAATTTCAATCTTCATAGTATTTACGTTTGGGTGTATAATAAGTTTATTCTTCTTCTCATCAATATTCAATTTATTCTTTAAAGATTTTATAATATCCTCAACTTCATATGCACCCGTATCCAGCTCAATTAATCTATTGCCATATTTGAAGCTGGAATTTGTTCCTTTGTTAATGTTTGCAATACTATTGTAACTACAAAAATTAATCAATCCAATTTCCCATTCACGATTTTTATCCAATTCTATAATTTCTTGTAAATGTTCGTAGAGGTTACTTGTGTTAGATCTTAATGTAATAACAACCATCTTGTAAATTGTGTTCAGCACAAACACTTAATTACAACTGATTTGCAAGAAACAATAATGTAAGATGACCACAAAAATCACTATTTAATGGTTGCATGTGCTCTACATTATAAAATATATTTACTCCAATTTCTTTTTTCCAATATTTGTCCAATTCGTATGGCGGTTGTAAATTTCCAATTGGATCAAAATACCATACAATGGAACCGACTTTTTTATATGCAACCCAATGTGTACCATCCTCGCTTTCCCTCGCTAAATTCACAATGGCATTCTCGTTTTTTAGAATTTTTTTGGGTAATGCATCTAGCATATATATACCTCTTAGTTGAATCTGTAATAATTTTGACCAATCAATCAAATCATAATTACTCAATTCTCCTTTAATATTCATGTCTTCTTCTTCTTCTTCTTCCTACTCTTCTTTGTTGTTCTACGTTTCTTAACTTGTTTTTGAGGGAATAAACTCACTCCATATGATGATGGGGGTGGTGGAGGGGGTGGAATTAAAACTCTCCCCCCACTAGTTATTTGAGGAAAAGGCTTCAAAAAATACCCTTTTCCTGCAATATGCTTTTTCAACTGAGCTATAGCTTTGCGTCTAATATCATTACTATATCTTCTCCTCTCATTCTTCCCCTTCTTCTTCTTCTTTCTCAAAGACCCACCAAACGCTGCTTTAGCTTTCATGACGTTTGTAACAAGATAGCTAAGTGCTTTCTCAGCAGGAGGTGTTTGTGGATTTTTGAAAATGTGCCACGCAGCGTTTGCTAGAGCTCTGTCAGCTACCGCTCGAGTTTTATTATCACTATTTTGCATATACGCTATATCATGTACCTTACAAGCTCTATCTAATGAATTTATACCTTGATCACCTCTCTTTAACCTTTCATTAACCTTTGTTCCAGGGCCACACCACTGGTATCCCGGAATATGAATTTCATCGTGCAGGTTATCAATTACCTTATTTAAAATAGTTGATGTGACATTACCTGCCAAACCTGACACACCCTTAAAAAGTTTTGCCGCTGAACTCAAGATTCCTTTACCTCGTTTCCTCGAACTCTGCTTTCTCCTACATACCATTTTCTTACCTTTCAACTCAATGGTTGAACATTAACTGAGGTTAATTAATTAATTAATCATTACACCAACTTAATCTAAAGAAAATTGAATTGGTTTAATTTTCAATCGAGTTGGAAATGAATTCACACGCTATGATACATTGCTTGAATGATAAGAATATTATTTCAAATAGCAAATAATCTGAAAAGGTGAATGCAATTTGAAAAGGGAGGAAATGATGCTGGCATCGCGCGCCCACCCACATCTGCAGGAACACGTGCCAAAACAGATGTGGGAGGGAGCGAGCGAGCAGGTGAAAGCAGCTTCCATGTGAGTGTTTCTACTATTCATTGTGAATTGAACAGGTAAGAATTGAAAACAATTTTTATAAAAACAATATTACAATTTATTACATTCACTACATTCAACTATACAATTCGTAACACATAAGTCGACGAATTGTATAGATATAAAAATTGTTAAGCATTAACAATTTTTCTATCGGACCAATTTGCCGACTAATGTGATACTACCAACACAAAATTTTTACAACTTTTATTAAATTGGTGTATTTTTTCTGCATTGATGCAGGAAGCAAATCTTTGTGGTAAATACACCTCACACTGCGATTTGCTTCCTACATTCCTAATTTTTAAAATTACTTGTCATCCATCTTTATTGCTGTCCTCTCTCGCGGCGATGATGGGGTATGGTACATCCTCCTTTAACTCCCTCAGCGGGATCCACGGTTTGGGTACAGGTTGGTTGATGAGTTGGACAAAGTCCAACTCAACCTCTCCCGTCCCCTCCACCTCCTTCATCAGCGGGGCAAGTGAGGAGGCATGGTCCATTCCAGCTCGTTTCTGTTGGAAAATATTTGATCAGTGTCTTATTTGTTTCACATTATCATCATACTAGAGAACTTGATCGATAGATTATTGATCTCTACATCAGATTATTGTCATAATCTCAACTTGTCATCATCGAATTGGCATTCTCTGCATAAAGTGAGTAATATCAGTTATTGGAATAATATTGATAACAAATAATTGTTGCATGATCGATTACTTTAAACAATAATTTCTCATAATTCCATTTCTAATCAGTTCAAATAATATTTCCTTGCAATCATTTTCTTACCTTTCAACTCAATGGTTGAACATTAACTGAGGTTAATTAATTAATTAATCATTACACCAACTTAATCTAAAGAAAATTGAATTGGTTTAATTTTCAATCGAGTTGGAAATGAATTCACACGCTATGATACATTGCTTGAATGATAAGAATATTATTTCAAATAGCAAATAATCTGAAAAGGTGAATGCAATTTGAAAAGGGAGGAAATGATGCTGGCATCGCGCGCCCACCCACATCTGCAGGAACACGTGCCAAAACAGATGTGGGAGGGAGCGAGCGAGCAGGTGAAAGCAGCTTCCATGTGAGTGTTTCTACTATTCATTGTGAATTGAACAGGTAAGAATTGAAAACAATTTTTATAAAAACAATATTACAATTTATTACATTCACTACATTCAACTATACAATTCGTAACACATAAGTCGACGAATTGTATAGATATAAAAATTGTTAAGCATTAACAATTTTTCTATCGGACCAATTTGCCGACTAATGTGATACTACCAACACAAAATTTTTACAACTTTTATTAAATTGGTGTATTTTTTCTGCATTGATGCAGGAAGCAAATCTTTGTGGTAAATACACCTCACACTGCGATTTGCTTCCTACATTCCTAATTTTTAAAATTACTTGTCATCCATCTTTATTGCTGTCCTCTCTCGCGGCGATGATGGGGTATGGTACATCCTCCTTTAACTCCCTCAGCGGGATCCACGGTTTGGGTACAGGTTGGTTGATGAGTTGGACAAAGTCCAACTCAACCTCTCCCGTCCCCTCCACCTCCTTCATCAGCGGGGCAAGTGAGGAGGCATGGTCCATTCCAGCTCGTTTCTGTTGGAAAATATTTGATCAGTGTCTTATTTGTTTCACATTATCATCATACTAGAGAACTTGATCGATAGATTATTGATCTCTACATCAGATTATTGTCATAATCTCAACTTGTCATCATCGAATTGGCATTCTCTGCATAAAGTGAGTAATATCAGTTATTGGAATAATATTGATAACAAATAATTGTTGCATGATCGATTACTTTAAACAATAATTTCTCATAATTCCATTTCTAATCAGTTCAAATAATATTTCCTTGCAATCAATTTCTAATCATTTCAAATAATATTGCTAACAAATAATTGTTGCATGATCGATTACTTTAAACAATAATATCTCATAATTCAATTTCTAATCAGTTCAAATAATATTTCCTTAGCATCAATTTCTAATCATTTCAAATAATATTCGTATCAAATAATCAAAGACTTGTATGTGCACAGATTTTTTTAACAATCAATCACGGAAAAAATCTGTGCATACACAAGTTAATAATATTTGTTGAAACTAACCTTTGTTTGTGAGTAGATTGACTGCTCCTCCTCATCCCCGCTAACCTCAGGCTCGTCAAACACCGACCTCCTCTTCCCCTGCTTCTGCTTGATGTTGTTGCTCAGCGTTGTTAGCACCACACGCCGCGGTGCCCAGGTAGCAGCTGGAGCCAGCCGATGAATAGGGCTGTCCCCGATGATGATCTCGCCGCCCGGTGATGCTGGTTCCACGTTGAGCGGAGCGGGTGCAGCAGCAGCAGCCGATGACTCAGCAGGGATGGCAGCTTTGTGCTGCCAATAGTTGAGCACGCGCTGCTGTGCTGGTGGGCTATCCGGCAGGACGTATGATGGAGAAGATGGAGAACTCATCCTTACTAAAAGTAGACTCAGATGTAAATGATAATTTTCCTCTCATCACTTCTGTTTATATACCATATGTTTCTCTCTCTGTTCCAGGCTCGTGCGAGCAAGAGCAAAGCGTGCTACAAGTCGAAAAAAATTCAAATTTCCCCTCTACAACACATGCTCCCACATTGTTATCAGTTTGTAAGTATTCTCTCTCCTATTACAAAAAACTGACACTCAATCATTTTTCAAATAGCATCCTTGTACATGTGTTAGAAGACAAAAAAAAAAATCTCGTCTAGAACTCAGCATGGGACGGTGAAAACACCTGCTAGAAGCTGAAAAAAATCTCCTCCATGTCAACTCACTTAAACATATTTTGAATAGCATTCTCGGCTCTTGATTGATTTCAGTTCAGTTATTAAATATTTCACAACATTTCAACATAGGGCTCACTCAAACATTTTTTGAATAGCATTCTCGATTGATTTCAGTTCAGTTATTAAATATTTCATTGTTTTCACAGCATTTTCTCACTTCTCAACTTGAGTTCCGCACCTCATAAGCAGTTGAGCTCTCGTTGAGGCAACACACCTGAGAGGAATCAATCTGAAAGGAAGCATACTCATCTACACCTGAGAGGAATCAATCTGAAAGGAAGCATAGCCACCTACACACTCGAGGAGATTCACGCAGCATCACCCAACACATGTAAGTACATTTTACTTTGATTTTATCCTCTGTGGAGGAGAGGAAAATTGTCCTCAGAGGACAATATTTGTCCTCGGAGGGGAGGATTTTTGTCATCGAAGGACAATATTTGTCCTCGGAGGATAAAAAACCTTCTACAATATACTGCATGCATGCGATTTTACCTCATCTTTACGATACGGTATATCCAGAACATCCTGCCCCCGCTCTTTTTTCTCACACTCTTCATATAAACAAAACGGTAAATGCATTACTTTTTCAAATGGATTTTCGATAATATATTTGCAATAGACACATTGCAGATAGAATGGATTTTTATGTAAGAAATAACCATTTCTCGCAAAATACTCTGCTTTATTGGATAATGATTTACAAAAGTCACAATGTAGATGATGCTTTTCAAAATACTCTCCTTGAACGGATAAATCTTCTACACGATTAAAAGTTAAATATCTTTCTTCATATTGTCGTAGAATATTATTATCAAAATTCTCCTCTTCAATTGTTATATTATCTTTCCTTCTACAGTTCGGTATATTATCTACCTTGCATGTTCTATTGCTGGTATGTCACTTTCTTCCCATTTTCCCAAACAAATTGAACAAAATACACATCACACAATGTCTGGTGCAGATGAGAATATAAATCCCTCTTTCGCCATGTTTTCCGCGGACAAATGGGGAGAAGATTTCGTCCATCTTTTATCAAAAGATAATAATCTTAATCTTTCATGCAACATTATGTGATTTTGAGATATCATTTTCACACACACACACACAGCCTTCTTCTACCAATGCCAATTCACAACTGATTTAAAAACATGCACTCTATCACTCTAACACTAAGTTGTACTCCATCACTCTAATTCTATATCATCCTGATCGTTATTCTTTTGTTTTTCAGAATCTAACATCATGCCGAGGGAACGCAGACTACATGGCATCAATTCCATGCGTCATTGCATAACCGTCAATGATCCCGAGGAAATCAGTATCGAAAATGTGCTCGAGAGATCGAAACAACACGTTTTCGATATAATTAGGGAGCACGCAGCACGCCATGACGCAAACGTGAAGTGGTTCATCGTGCTGAATGTTTTGTTGTATAAATTAGTGGTGATGGATGATGAAGTTAGCGAGACTGTCTCATCTCTAATAAATCTTCATAGTTACTCCAACATAGCGCTAAACGTGCTTGAGAACTATGAAGATTTTAACGATCATTTCATGTTAGCTGTGAGAAAAATCATGTCATCATTTGACAACTTTGTTTGACACGGCAGCGGTTGGGTTTTGAAGAAAATTGAGTCATTGGATGTGAACGTGATTAAATTTAATCCAATCTTCACATCCAGTTTCATTCAAACACCGCAATTTCTTAAAAACAAAAAATGTATTATAAATGTCAAAAATCTGTGTGACGAAAAATGCTTTTTATGGTCAGTGCTTGCGTATTTCCATCAGAAACCAAGGAACTCCAACTTGAGTGTAAAGTATTTGAGCAAGTTTGCTCACACACTTAATATGTGAGGTGTAAATTTTCCGGTGACGACACGCGATATTAAGAAATTTGAAATGCTAAATCCGGATATTGCAATTCACGTCATCGCGTATGACAACAAAAAGTTTTTCCCCTACCACACAAGCATTTTCTGCACTCGTAAGCACCAAATTAACCTTTTAATGCTAAGAGCCGATGCAGGAAAAACTCATTTCTGTTTAGTTAATACCGCGAACGGGAAAAACGGGCTATCGCGTCTTCTCTCTCACCATTCAAAATGCAACGGACAAGTACATGTTTGCAATTTCTGTTTCCATAGATTTACATCGACCAAATCTAAAAATTGTGATGGTAAAGCAAATTTGATGAAACATGAACAGCTTTGTTCCAAGTTTCAATCACAGCGAGTTTCATATCCTAAATGCGGAGACAATTAAATTCAAGAAACTAGGCGTGATGTTGAAGAAAAAGTACACCATTTACGCGGATTTAGAAACTTATGTTGTTAATATCAGAGATGATGATGATGATGAATCCGATTGGGATGAAATCAACCATAGCTATACAAAGAAAACAGCACGACATATTCCCTGCGGGTATTGTTTTGTTGTTATTGATGTGAATGTGTGATGTGATTTCGAGCAGAAAAGTCAGTCTGAACTCTTAGATTCACTCTACTTGAGTGAGTGAATGAATCAGTGTCATTTTGCTCTTTTATCTATACTATAGGCTACTATAAATAGATAGTGCCTAATAAGGCTTCCTAGATCACATACAAACTTTTTCCAAAAAGCATTTGTTTTCCTTGGCCCCAAATCTTTCAACAATGTACCTGATTCAATTAAAAGAATGAATAATATTTTTTCATTTAAAAAACAGATTTTCAAATAGCTCATTAGTATTTCAGTAGAACTTATTGAGAGTTTATTCATTGTAATGAATTAATTTCGTTGTAAAACAATAGTACTTGTACACATGTAATTTCTATTCTTCAATTGCATGAATGGTGAGTAAATCTGCGAGTGAATGTAGTAGCATTAGCAAAACATTTTTCACAAGAGACTCCTACTTGCAAACACTTTTTTTATAATTTAGCAAGTAGTTTTTTTGTTTTGACCAAATATAGTGATTCATTATTTTGTATGATAGTAACAAAATTCATTTTGTTCTGTTAAATCCAAGTTGGATAAGTTTATTATCTACAAAATTTTATATAATGTGAAGTTTCATTTATGATGATGTCAAAATAAAAGAGTGATTTGGAATAAATCGATTGAATAAAACCCAGAGCAGTTGTTAATTCCAAGTTGGAATCGGTAGAATGAAGTTGGCTAGCACTAACTAGGCCTAAGTGGGTCTAGGAATTTTTCATCCACCCTATGAGTGCACGTAACTGGTTTTGTTTATGCAAAAAAGTATAGAAATGGATATTAGTGATTTCTATAATAATAAATCGATTATTTCTTCTTATTTATAACCATCTGTGGACAACGTTGATCAATACGTATTTGGCAACGTTGCACTCATCTGTTCCAATTTCCATAGGATTATTTTCGTGCTGTTTATGTCATACAGAAAATATTAGCACATTATCTTTTCTCTTTGCTATAGTACAGTACTACCACTTAATTATTCAACACAACAAAATGTTATCAATAATATAGGTAGAAGTCACTTGATTCTAGGTTTCATTCAATCGATCCAATAATAATTAATCACTTACTTATGAAGCTCCATATGTCGAGATTCACGCCAAACGCGGAGAGAAGTTAGCGTGAAATGACTCGAGGTCATTGTTGGTGCTCCTGGCGCAACCGAAAGTCGACAATGAATCCAGTCAACCACACCCAGCCAGAAACTCGTCACATAAGCTGTCAAATTTTGCAACCGTGCATCCATCTCTCCCTCATTAATGTAATCGATGATTGTATTGAGGCCATCACCGATCGAAAAGGGAGGGAATGTCCTCTCTGTGCTGGCAGCTGTGGCAAAGCCATTACCATCTTTACGACCTTCATCGTGTCCGCGTCGGCACCACATACAGCCGAAAAGTCATGGCTCATGATGTAACTCCAAATCGACTGCAAAAATAAATTTTATGATTATACAAAAAGTAATTTCATCAACCACTTTTTCATTATCATTTACATTAATGACAGAACAAGGTTTCGTGGTCTAACCAGCCACATCTTCAGTAGTATTGTTCACTGTGAACTGTTCACTTTCTTGAAATTTAAGGGGGATTTCTTGGGACTTTTGGGAAAATGAAGGGACCCTCCTGGAAGGTCCTATCGATGGTAAAAAATTCAGCTTCCGTCTAATTTTCGGACGAAAAATCATTCATTCACTGGGCTAACAGCTAACCTGACAGAAATTAAACCAGCAGCCTTGGTTCTGGGCGCCTGGAAAGATGCGTTTGCAGGCATTAATCAGTGCTACTTCAAAGTCCGTGGTGATTCTCACCAAAATAGGTGATTAGCTGCTCCCTCACAAATGTAAACACGCTTCTATAACTAACTTCTGTTTTCCTCATCATCATACAAATCGCCATTGGGAAAGCCTGAAAATCATTAAATAATTACCTGCATTTATTCACAATAATTATAACTTACATAGAACAACTATTGACAAAAATATTCAATTCTAGTCATTACTTCTGTAATGTGTATAAATAGTGACCCCCTGGGTTGGAAAACTCGCTCATAAACTCTTGTATTGTAATATTTGAAACCAGCAAATTTCAAATTATTGAACAAGCGTTAACAAGTTTTCACTTTTGACTTTTCACAACAAAAAAGGGGTTGTGATTATTAGTCTATTTTAATAGTTTCTATTGTATAAATGAATGTAGTGCCAATAGACTATCAACTATATCCAAATCTGCCCTATTATACAATTTTTATTGTTGGCTGCGAATAATTTGAATTTGAATTATGGTACTATCTGAGACAAATAAATAGAAGACATTGAACAGTATCTTCACTATACGGTGCCATGGTGAGATTAACATCAGCACCTGAATTAATTAACATTGGTTTGCTATCTTTGTCTGCCATTGGACAAGGCAAATAGCTCTATCCTTTTCCAATCACGCATATCCAGTTTTCAAATCGTTTGTAGGCTAACAAGGAATGAAAAGAACTACCAGAATATTTCATCAAAATTACACAAAATCATTATTAACTCATTTAAAGATATGTGAATATCAGATCATTATTAAAAAGAATTGACAATTAATATCATATCAGATGTATCGCGATGACTTAATCACAGCTATCTGCTATAGAAAAAGATTTATGAATTTCAAAATATTACAAAATGTGGAAGCAGTTTCAAGAAGCCTTCACGCCAAGGCAAACCGATCGTCCCTCCTATACATATCATTATACACTGATGAGTCAATTTCTTGAGTAGAGTAGAATAAATTATAGCTAAATAGGATTATGAACAATAAGAGGTGAAAATAAATTTGAACTGAATTTCCTAAGCAATAATAGAAAGTAGTTCAAGAAATTTGACAGATTATTCTAAGCTGAATAACTTTGAAAGAATTCAGTCAGACCCCATTTCATAAATTATGGACACAGTGGGCGACTGCCCAGGATAGGGGCACAAAATTCAGTCCAAGTCTTTTTCCGTGTTTTTCAGGTGTAGGCTACCTTCAATTTCAATTTATTAAAAACACACAAAACAAGAAAAAACAAAATTACAAAGAATTATGAAACAAATAAAACACAATAAAATGTTACAAATATAAAAAACCATGGGCTTTGTGGTTGGGTGTGTTGGAGAAGAGAAAAAAAGAGAGGAAGATACCTAGCCAACTATGGTTTCCCATGTAATAGGCAGGCAAAGAAGAGAAGAGAAGTAATGAGGGAAAAAGGTAAGGGAGAAATGGGGGGAAGGAAGAAAACAGAGGAATAGGTACTCAAAATAAAGGTAAGTGAGTCCACTGAAAAAAGAAAAAACAATGCTGGAGCAGAATCTCGAGTCATATATCTAAATGGAAGAAGAAATTACTGTATGTCCAGTTTTTTATATCCAGTTTAATTTTTCCGCTGATCTTATTGTCCATGAGAAAGTGATTTGGAATGAGGTTTATTATTTTAGTACCTATGTAAATTAACTGCCTCCTTATACATTCAATATTAGTGTTATAGGTTACATATTTGTTAGCAGTGAGTAGAGTAAGATTGTGGGGATAGACTGACTTTTTTGCTCGAAATCCCCTCCCCCCTCTCCCCCCTCGTCCATCCCTCCTCCCCTTCCCCCCGCCTGTAGGGTGGGGGGTGTTCTAAAAATAGATTTCCCCTTCACCTTGTCCAGTGGAGGTGAGGGGGTTGAAAAGAGAGAGAGATATATCTTTCTCTCTCTCTCTTTCTAAAAATAGATTTCCCCTTCCCCTTGCCCAGTGGTGGTGAGGGGGATGAAAAGAGATATCTCTCTCTCTCTCTCCCCTTCCCCTTCCCCAGGTGAGGGAAAAAAAATTTCCCTTTTAGGAGGAAAAATTCCCTCTCTATAGTGACAGATTGAAGTGAATCCATATTTCTACATCTAATGCTATACTGGCAGATTGAGGTGAATGCTAGATGAGGGAAAAAAATCTCTTTGAGAGGGAAAAATTCTCTACTGTCAAATTAAAGTGAATCCATATTTCTACATCTAATGCTATACTGCCAAATTAAAGTGAATGCTAGATGAGGGAAAAAATCTCTTTGAGAAATTCCCTTGGTGACAGATTAAAGTGAATTCATATTTCTACATCTAATGCTATACTGACAGATTGAAGTGAATCTCTCTCTCTCACTGACAGATTGAAGTGAGAAATTCTCTCCCAGTATAGATGAGGGGGAAAAATTCCCTTGCTGACAGATTAAAGTGAATCCATATTACTCTATACTAGCGAATCCAGAGTGAGGTCAATGCTAATTAGCTTATCTATACACAAATTATGAGGACGATAATAACATAGATAGTCTCTTATATCATTTAAATTAACCGTGCTTAGAAAAATGTCTTTCAATTGCTTCGCCAAACTATAATTTTCAGGAGTTGATTTCCTAATTGCACTTTCACACTCATCGTACCAATCAATACAGTTTTTTAACTTCCAATTCGTTGTCAGCAGCCAACCACTTTCTCGGATCCATGTTGTTGAGCGAATGAAGAAAACTAAGTGTAGGCAGGAACTATTATAGAGTAATTAAGCAGTCTTTCTTCATTAATTGACGATAGACAACATGTACGCGCTTTATGCAGTCTCAATGCATGCAGGCAATAAACACATTGTAGATCCTTTCCGTTGTAGAAGAATCCATAACGAGCAAAGTTTCTTTTCTGTGAATTCGTGTACATCGGAGCCATTTTCATACTTTGCATTTGATTGTTTTCGCACAAGAAATTATTTGTTTGATACATATTTTTAAACAACAAAGAATTATAATGTTGGGCAGAGAATAAAGCACAACGAGAATGTGGTCTATTTTTATGAATGTTGCACGCAGCATAACACCATGAACTAGTGAAAAAGCTGAAATCAGGTTTTGGAAAATCCTCTGGTATACATTGAACGTTGCTATGCAATCTTCTTAAAAACTTTGCTTTCTCAGTTCCTTTTGTGAAAATTTTCTCATAAGCTGCAAGGTAATCACGTATTAATGACTCACTGTATTCTAAATCTCCATCTTCCCATTTTATTTTATGATAGTGACGTTCTAACCATGTTACATCGTTATACAATTTTGCACTCAATTCTGTCTTTGCAAATGGTGATTTGAAATGGAACACAATATAATTATTAAACTGATCAATTATGGCAAGTTCTTTCACAATAATTTGATTACAATCTTGTTTAAACCAGTGAAGATCAACCGTAGCAATTTTCGCACTCGCTTCCTTGTGCACTTCTTTCTCTTCGCCGACCTCGTTGAATCCTTCGTCTCTCCCCTCCTCTTCTCGTTTCTCCTCCTCCACCTGCAGCGGCTTCGGTGTACCCTCGAATCCTTCGTCTCTCCCCTCCTCTTCTCGTTTCTCCTCCACCTCCAGCGGCTTCGGTGTACTGCACCTTGCTTCATAATAGAAACTATCAAGATCGCACTGAATACCAATAGAGCGAGTTTGTGGCTTGTCCAAAATATCAGAACACAAAGAATAGGACATGTTGTCTGTTCAAAGGTGAAACTGATAATGAACTAAATTGAGCAGAATGCACACCTTATATAGGCGGCGTGCTCTATCAATAAAATTACTGAACTTCTTTCACCATGCTCGTGAGAGGTGTGTATTCCATCACACGATTGCTAATTAAAACGCAATAGGCAGAAGTATTTGCAGGTACTGCACTTTTAAATTCCATTTCAATACGAACATCTGTCGATGATTTCAAATGACTTGGTTGGTGTGAACAATCTACAACAATCAGCGGTGTTGATTCACAAAACATTTTAAAATCGATTTCTGTTCCGAGTTCGCTATTGATTGAATGATTATAATACGAGGGCGCGAAATCCAGGAACATCCAGTATAAAACTTCCTTCTTACCTAGCAGATTTTCATATGGATAATACTCACTGTTCAAATATACTTTAACATTGTAAATACTGCAGCTATCGAAATTAGATATTGATTTTTTAATTTTATTCTTACGATCAGTTTGAAATGCAATTATGACGTATTTTGGACTATCAAAACTCGATGTGGTACGAACTGCCCAAGAATGGTTAAGTGAATTTTGCAAATTTGGTAATTCACAAATTTCCCAATGGCGGAAACCTAATTTCAGTGGAGTGTCAGCATCGAGCAGTCTCAAAAATTTCAGTCTTACATGATCTTCTAAAGTTATGTAGGGCATTCTCCATTGCAGTTTTTTAATTTTCACACTAACGCTTGTTCCACTTTGAGACTCAACACAATTTAGATCTGTCGGTGACCTCAATAAGACGAGTTCCTGTTTCAAATTTAAAATTATTCTTTGAAAATCTTCAAAAAACGGGAGGATTAATTTCAGCGGTACACAGAAAGTGAATGTATTATCCGTTAGCTCATATCCTGCTCTGTCAAAACCAGCCAAGTGATATGTGTTTTTATCGAGAGTATTTTTCACCAATATAGCTTTAATTGTGGATGTTAATCCAATCAATCTTGATTTAGAAATTTGCTGACCTGCTAATTCATATCGTATTTCGTCAAAAAGGTTGCCGATTACGTTACTGCTTAATTTATAGTCTGCTGCAACTGGTGCATCGGCTGGGTCTGTTCCCGGTTTTGTACAGTTAACTGTTCCCTCAATCAATATGAATGATTTACAAGGTAAAGAATAGACATCTAAAGAATTTATGCCAATACGTGCCTCGTCAGAGTTTTTTATTTCCTGTCCCGAATAAACTGTATGAGTGTGAAATTGGAATTTAGTAATATCATTATAAAACTGAAGGTCTGTCTCCATATCCAGAATTTCACTAATTGCTGCAGGACCTCCTGACATTTCGCCAATTAACTATAAAACCCAACTTTTCTAATATTCTCGCGCTTTTAGCCGACAAAGCACGTTTGTTTTTAGGTGTTGTCGCTATTGCGTTCCTTTCTCTAATGACTTGATTGGTCTTATTCGAACGTGGGTTGAAAATAAGATAACCCATTACTTTTCACGTATGTGCAACCTAATTGTAATTGTATCTCTGCGGAAATCAATAAACGATCCGTTCTGGTCCGTTACCTTTACATTAATAGTTTGAATTCGATGCGTATTCAAAGGTACATAAATAATCGGTGATGGTACTTCGTTTATTAAATAACTGCTAGGAACCTTTGGTAAAAATTCGTAGATTATATGTTTTTGTTTTCCCTCAGAGTAACTGCCGCAAGCTAAATTACACTCAACTACAATACTGTCAACGCTTGTTATGTTAACCAAATGTTTGGAATAATGCCATTTATTTGGCTGCAAAACAACATTATCAAAACCAAGTATCTTAGCAATCGAATCAGAACGTGTTAAATCAATGGGTTTATCAGAATGAATTTCAATCTTCATAGTATTTACGTTTGCACGTATAATAAGTTTATTCTTCTTGCCATCAATATTCAAGTTATTCTTTAAAGATTTTATAATATCCTCAACTTCATATGCACCAGTATCCAACTCGATTAATCTATCACCATATTTGAAGCTGGAATTTGTTCCTTTGTTAATGTTTGCAATACTATTGTAACTGGAAAAATTAATCAATCCAATTTCCCATTCACGATTTTTATCCAATTCTATAATTTCTCGTAAATGTTCATAGAGATCACTTGTGTTAGATTGTAATGTAATAACCACCATCTTGTGTGTTCACCACAAACACTTAATTACAACTGATTTGCAAGAAACAATAATGTAAGATGACCACAAAAATCGCTATTTAATGGTTGCATATGCTCTACATTATAAAATATATTTACTCCAATTTCTTTTTTCCAATATTTGTCCAATTCGTATGGAGGTTGTAAATTTCCAATTGGATCAAAATACCAAACATTAGAACCAACTTTCTTATATGCTACCCAATGTGTGCCATCCTCGCTTTCCCTTGCTAAATTCACAATGGCATTCTTGTTTTTTAGAATTTTTTTGGGTAATGCATCTAGCATATATATGCCTCTTAGCTGAATCTGTAATAATTTCGACCAATCAATCAAATCATAATTACTCAATTCTCCTTCAATATTCATGCCTTCTTCTTCTTCTTCTTCCTACTCTTCTTTGTTGTTCTACGTTTCTTAACTTGAGGGAATAAACTCACTCCATATGATGATGGGGGTAGGGGTGGAACTCTCCCCCCACTAGTTATTTGAGGAAAAGGCTTCAAAAAATATCCTTTTCCTGCAATATGCTTTTTCAACTGAGCTATAGCTTTGCGTCTAATTTCGTTAGTATAACTTCTCCTCTCATTCTTCTTCTTCTTCTTCTTTCTCAAAGACCCACCAAACGCCGCTTTAGCTTTCATAACGTTTGTAACAAGATAGCTAAGTGCTTTCTCGGCAAGGGGTGTTTGTGGATTTTTGAAAATGTCCCATGCAGCGTTTGCTAGAGCTCTGTCGGCTACCGCCCGAGTTTTATTATCGCTATTTTGAGTATAGGCTATATCATGTATCTTGCAAGCTCTATCTAACGAATTTATACCTTGATCACCTCTCTTTAACCTTTCATTAACCTTGGTCCCCGGGCCACACCACTCGTATCCCGGAATATGATATTCTTCCCCCAGGTTATCAATTACCTTATTTAAAATAGTTGATGTCACATTACCTGCCAAACCTGACACACCTTTAAAAACTCTTGCTGCTGAACTCAAGATTCCTTTACCCCGTTTCCTCGAACTCTGCTTTTTTCTCCTACATACCATTTTTCATTACCTTTCAACTCAATGGTTGAACATTAACTGAGGTTAATTAATCAATACACCAACTTGAATTGGTTTAATTTTCAATCGAGTTGGAAATGAATTCATACCATGATTGCTATGATACATTGCTTGAATGATAAGAATATTATTTCAAATCTGAAAGGTGAATGCGATTTGAAAAGGGGAGAAATGATGCTGGGCCACCCACATCTGTAGGAGCACATGCGAACACGTGCTAATGTAGGAGGGAGCGAGAACCCGCCAGCGCTTGCCTGCGCGGCTGTGTGTGTGTGTGTGTGTGTGTGTGTGTGTGTGTGCGTGTGTAGTGGAAAAGACTAGTGAGCATGCTCACAACAAACTATAAAAGACGCACTCACCTTATTTGAATATCATTCACAACAGAGCAGCTGAAGCATTTCTTCTTCTGCGTGTTTCTACTATTCATTACGAACTTATCAACAACGGCAAGAACAGGTAAGAATTGAAAACAATTTTTATAGAAACAATATTTCAATTTATTTTATCTATATTCACACATACATCTATACAATTCGTAACACATAGGTCATATGTATACAGATATAAAAATTGTTAAGCATTAACAATTTTTATATCTGTCCAATTTGGAGACTTATGTGTTACTACTAACACATAATGTTTGCAATTTTTGTTGAAATGTTCAATCTTCGGTGTATCAATGCAGGAAGCAAATCTTTGAGGTAGATACACCTCACATTTGCTTCCTGCATTGATTATTTTTAAAATTACACGCCGACCGTGCTGGTTTGTGTCCTCCCTCGCAGCAACTATGGGGTTGGGAGTGCGTTCCTTCAACTCTCACAGCGGCACCCACGGTTTCGGCTGCGATTTGTTGATGAGTTGGACAAAGTCCAACTCAGCCTCCACCTCCTTCATTAACGGCACGAGTGAGGAGTCCTCGTCCATTACAGCTCGTTTCTGTTGAAAAATATTTGATTAGTGTCTTATTTGTATCAGATCTCTACATCAGATTATCATCGAATTGTCATCATCGAATTCTCTGCATAAAGTGAGTAATCAGTTATTGAAATAACATTGGATTGACTACTTTAAACAATAATTTCTAATCAGTTCAAGGAAATAACATTGATACATGATCGATTAGTTTAAACAATAATTTCTAAACAGTTCAAATAATATTCCCTTTGCATTCTAATCATTTCAAATAATATTTCCTTAGCATCAATTTCTATTTGGTTCAAATCATTCCAAGCAGTTCAAATAATATTTCCTTTGCATTCCAAGCAGTTCAAATAATATTGGTAACATTTATGCATGATCGATTACTTTAAACAATAATTTCTAATCAGTTCAAGGAAATAACATTGATACATGATCGATTAGTTTAAACAATAATTTCTAAGCAGTTCAAATAATATTCCCTTTGCATTCTAATCATTTCAAATAATATTTCCTTAGCATCAATTTCTATTCGGTTCAAATCATTCCAAGCAGTTCAAATAATATTTCCTTTGCATTCCAAGCAGTTCAAATAATATTGGTAACAATGTTGCATGATCGGTTACTTTAAACAATAATATCTCATAATACCATTTCTAATCAGTTCAAGGAAATAACATTGATACATGATTGATTAGTTTAAACAATAATTTCTAAGCAGTTCAAATAATATTCCCTTTGCATTCTAATCATTTCAAATAATATTTCCTTAGCATCAATTTCTATTCGGTTCAAATAATATTTCCTTTGCATTCCAAGCAGTTCAAATAATATTGGTAACAATGTTGCATGATCGGTTACTTTAAACAATAATATCTCATAATACCATTTCTAATCAGTTCAAGGAAATAACATTGATACATGATTGATTAGTTTAAACAATAATATCTCATAATACCATTTCTAATCAGTTCAAGGAAATATTGCTTGCATTCTAATCAGTTCAAATAATATTCATATCAAATAATATTCGTATCAAATAATCAAAGACTCGTATGTGCACAGATTTTTTAACAATCAATCACAGAAAAAAAAAAATCTGTGCAAACACAAGTTAATAATATTTGTTGAAACTAACCTTTGATTGAGTGAGCACCTCCTCCTCCTCTTCGCTGCTAACTTCAGGCTCCTCGAAGGTTAATTTCCTCTTGGCCTGCCTCTGCCTGATGTTGTTTGATAGCGTTGTCAGCACAGCACGCCGCGGCGCCCAGGTAGGTGCTGGAGCCAAGCGCTGAATAGGGCTGTCCCCGATCACGATCTCGCCCCCTGGTGATGTTGGATCCTGTGGAGCGGGTGCGGGAGCAGCGGCAGCAGCGGCAGCAGCAGCAGCAGAAGAGGCGGCACAGGACTCGGCAGCTTTGCGCTGCCAGTAGTTGAGCACACGCTGCGGGGGTGGGCTATCCGGCAGGATGAAGGATGGAGAACTCATCTCGTACGATGTGTGAAGTATACTGTCTCTGATGTGAATGATAATTTTCCTCTCATCGCTTGTGTTTATATAGCATACGTTTCTCTCTCTGTTCCAGGCACGTGCGAGCGAGAGCGTGCTACAAAGCAAAAAAAATTCGCTGTAAATATAATACGTCTCTATCAAAAAATGCTTCTCAGTTTCATTTTAATCTGAAGTTTTATTTGGTAAGGCTTAGATAAGGGGGAACACATGCATTCTCGTGAAGAGGGTGCGGGAGAGAGAGGGAACAATATATTGAAGTGAGAAACTTCTATCAGTGCACCACTGTGAAAGGGGAGAGCGAGAACCGGTCGCTTGCATCCCGATGTGATAAGCTATACACAGCCATGTGGTGTCTAGCGCACAGCCTCCTCCTCCTCCTTGATAACTTACGAAAAATGATTAGTTCCTTATCAGATCACATGCTGTACACGTGACTAACATGAGTAATATCCCGATAGTTAATTTTGACAATGTTATAAGAGAGAAAGAAATGCCAACATGGTGTAAAAATGGTAAGTTATTACCACATAATGCAAGGATCCTTATAATAGGCTCTTCAGGTTGTGGCAAGACCAATTTACTATTTAATTTAATTTTTTCAAAGAATGGGTTGAGATTTAAAACTATATACTTGCACACGAAGAGCGAGTATCAAGATAAGTACTTGTTTTTGAGAAAAGTCTTTTCAAAAATGAAGGGTATTGAATTTCATATAAACAGCAATTCGGAATCTATACCTCACCCCAACAAAATTCAACAATTTTCTCTTGTCATATTCGACGACTTCCAACTTAATCACGTACCTCAAATAAGAGAATATTTTACCATGGGACGACATCGTAATATTGACACTGCATATTTAATTCAGAGTTATGGAGCTACACAGAAACATTTCACTAGGGACAACGCAAATATGATTATAATCTTCAAGGTAGATTTATTGAGTCTGAAATTAATTCACAGAGATCATGTTGGAGCAGATATTTCTTATAAAGATTTCGTTAAACTTTGTCATACAGTTTGGAATCGTAAACCTCATAATTTTCTAACTATTATGACCGAGTGTGGAATTAATAGCGGCAAGTACCGAGATTCGCTCGATACGTTTCTTACCATTCAGTAGAGATTAATTCTTTGTGCAGACATGTTGTCATACAGCAGCACAAAACTGAATAGAAAGAATGTTGGTTTAATCGAAAAGATTAAGAAATTGAGAAAAGTAATTAGAGAGAAGCATAAAAGCTTAGTCAATTTTGAAAAGCGATCGGAGGAATATAATAGGAAAACGCTCTCCCCGTTGATAGAGCCCATAATTGAACTGGGAAAAAACAAATTCTCACACTCTGGTGTAAAACCAAAAAAGGGAGAAGTAAAAGAGGAGAGTATGCAAATTGATGATAATGGAGAGGGGGATGAACAGAGTTATGAGAGTTCAACAGACAATTTTTTAAGCTCGACTAAATTTGAAAACAGTTTACTTGGTTCTAGCAGAAACGATGATGTGCTGTCACAATATCTAAAAACGTTTCATGCGGAAAAATTGAATAATTCAATCAGTTATGGAATTTCATATAATTCTAAAGATGATGTGTATTATATTGGAAATCAGCAAGTAATATTCGATAACGGTTATATAGATATTAATAATGAAAGATTTCGATTAACACACGGTCTACTTGAGTTATTATTCAGTGCGAGACCAAACTCAAATCTTTATAATGAGAGAGATCTGGATAAGTATAAAAAAATCTTAACACTTACAGGTATACATTTAGATCGAAGAGGCTATGTTAAACGAAATCAGGGAATTAAATCGCAAATGATTCAAAAGTTATTTCCCAGTAAAAAAATTAGTAAAAAGAAGGGTTGGGGTTTATTGAAATTTACAAAAAATAATTCTCATGATAGAATTTATCAATACTTTGATAATTTTGACGAATTAGTGGAAAGATTAAATTTACTCTATTCCTCAAAAGCTAGTGGGAACACCGGGCATGATGTGGAGATCGCGTCTATAATTGAAGAGCTAAAAGAAGCAAAATTAATTGTTTAGTGTCACGATGACTCTACATCGATTCAGACGAATTGATACGGCTAGTGCTAGCGGAGCTATTGCTAATCTTAGGTGTGATATTGACTCGATAACACAGAAGATAATCGAATCGATAAATCAACAAGGAATCAGCGAAGCTGTGAAATTTTATTTAGATTCGCAAATAACCAAACTCTTTTCGGAAAATACAAAGAATATTGGAGTGAGCATAATTGAAAGAGAACATATTCTAAGTACATTACAAAATTTCAGTGCTAATATCGATAAAGCTATTGGAGAGAGAACTCAAACTCTAGAGAGTGCATTAGGAGAAGTGAAAACTTTAACAGACAGCTTTTCATCTCAGTTGCACAGTATTAACAACGATAAAGTTGATAAAGCTTATTTAGATGAAAAATTAAAAGCCGTATCAGATAAAATTAAGAATTTGGAGGTGCTGGACAGAAACTCAATACTAAATTGAAACAACTTAGTACAGAAATTTTTACTAAAGTAAATGAAACACAGCCATCGGCAATTGATAAGCAATATTTAGAATCTACTTTGCAGAAATTGATTAGTTCTTCATTAACAAAGGAAGAGTTTGAAAAACGATTATCTGAAATGGCGAGTGCAATAAAAGCTAATATTATGGAGGGTATTGAGCAGTTTATTACAAAAGATGCTATTGCTATTCTAATTAATCAAATTGCAGAAAAGTATGCAACTAAAAATGATATTGGAGATTTTATTAAGAAAAATGAGATGGGAGTCGCTGTGAAAAGCGTTCGTGATGAAATAGCTGAGGCAATTAAAAATTCGGAAGAGGGTACTGTCATGAGACTGCAATGTTTGGCTCCATTCATTGAGTACCTAAGTTTATTCATCCACAGAATCGCATTTGACATTGTATCCAAATATGCCGAGGTGTCTTTCCATATGAATTGGATTGAGGCAAAAGATCATAACCTTTTCGAACATCAGGTAGTGCAAATTATTACAGAAAAAATGGATTTGGTCAAATATAAAGACTTTATATTGGGCCCGAAAACATAAAATCTTGAGTTGTGTGAGAGAGAGAGTGAACGATATGTTGTTTCAGCCTAGACGAGTGTGATTGATTGTATAAACACTTGTGTGAGAGAGAGAGAAGTACAGACCTATAGTTTCAAATTTCAGTCTAGACATTTTTGACTATATCAATAAATCTTGTAAAAGGATGTGTGAGAGAGAGTGAACACCTATAGTTTCAAATTTCACACCCTAGACATTTTTGACTATATCGATAAATCTTGTAAAAGGATGTGTGAGAGAGTGAACACCTATAGTTTCAAATTTCACACCCTAGACATTTTTGACTATATCGATAAATCTTGTAAAAGGATGTGTGAGAGAGTGAACACCTATAGTTTCAAATTTCACACCCTAGACATTTTTGAGTATATCAATAAATCTTGTAAAAGGATGTGTGAGAGAGAGTGAACTTTAACACCTATAGTTTCAAATTTCACCATAGGCATTTTTGACTATATCAATAAATCTTGTAAAAGGATGTGTGAGAGAGAGTGAAGTAGCTTTAACGACTAAACACTTGTCACATAAATCGATTTAGACATTTTTTTCATGTAACAGAATGTAACGGTTTTCGGTGCAGGAGTTATCGGGCTTAGAAAGGGACCTCACAGGGAGCAGAGCGCATGTGTCTAGATGAGGCACACGCCATAACATTCTTCCTTACTCGCCTTTCGTAATGCTGGGCAGAGAGAAACGTTTCACTACTACAGTATAGGAACAATCGATCAAAATGGAACATAGTTACTCCTTATCTCCTTTACTCGCCTTTCGTAATAAAGAAGGAATTTAGAAGGGTGCGGGAAAGAGATGGCACGAGTAAAAGAAGGAGAAAGCAGATGGCTAGACTGCTGGTTGTGAGAAGCGAGGGGGCCGTATCCTCCTCTCTCTCTTGAGCCCCCCATCGTAGTATAGCAATATGGATTCACTTCAATCTGTCAGTATAGCATTAGATGTAGAAATATGAATTCACTTTAATCTGACACCAAGGGAATTTCTCAAAGTGAGTCTGGCATCGTAGTATAGCATTAGAGCGAAATGGATTCACTTCAATCTGTCAGTATAGCATTAGATGTAGAAATATGAATTCACTTTAATTTGACAGTAGAGAATTTTTCCCTCTCAAAGAGATTTTTTTCCCTCATCTAGCATTCACCTCAATCTGTCAGTATAGCATTAGATGTAGAAATATGGATTCACTTCAATCTGTCACTATAGAGAGGGAATTTTTCCTCCTAAAAGGGAAATTTTTTTTCCCTCACCTGGGGAAGGGGAAGGGGAGAGAGAGAGAGAGATATCTCTTTTCATCCCCCTCACCTCCACTGGGCAAGGGGAAGGGGAAATCTATTTTTAGAAAGAGAGAGAGAGAAAGATATATCTCTCTCTCTTTTCATCCCCCTCACCTCCACTGGGCAGGGGGAAGGGGAAATCTATTTTTAGAACACCCCCCACCCTACAGGCGGGGGGAAGGGGAGGAGGGATGGACGAGGGGGGAGAGGGGGGAGGGGATTTCGAGCAAAAAAGTCAGTCTATCCCCACAATCTTACTCTACTGCAGTGGCCCTTAGATTATAATAATTAAGTGTAGAGTTTATTGTGAGAGGAAAATCGGATCTATATTTTATTAAGTACTCAATTACGGTTTTTATGTATAATTGATGTATAGTCATGACCTCAAAATCACTAAAAACCATATCCGTTGGATAGAGCCTGGGTTTCCTTAATATAGTTTTAATTATCAGTTTTTGTGCTACAAATAATTCAGCAATATGACAGTTGAAACAGCCTCCCCAAACAACTATGCCATACTGCAGAATTGACTTGACTAGAGCATGATACATCATTTTCAGGTGGTTCTTATTAAGAATTCTGTTAACTTGGTAAAATTTAAAAGATAAATATCTAATTTTTCTACATATTTATTTAATATGAACATCCCATTTAAGGTTTTCATCAATTATGATTCCCAAGTACTTAGTATTATTGACTTTTTTAATGGTGGGACAATCACTCAATCTTATATTGTACACAGAACAATGATAAAAGCTATTAAATGTAAACTATAATTTATATATAGTACCGACCACACTCAGATCAGATCACTGATTATAACTACCTAGAATAGTCCATCACAACTCCTCAACATCATAGAAATATAGTACATGAGTAGGATCGGAACGCTCAACGCTGCATGATAGATGTGATAATAAAGTCGGGAGAGTAGAAAAAAAAACATAATAAGCCTACTACTATACGCTAATTAAAAATACTAACCTATTAGATTCTGTCTAGTTGTGACTGTGTTTATCACCTCAAACTTGGCCTGCCTGTTGATTTTCTTCCCCAGAAAGTCTTGTAGTTTGAGAGAAACAGTTTTTGGACTTTTCTGCAGTGCAATGACGTCATACCAGAAATATTTGCCCAGAAATCTCTCACACTTCATGGCAGGGTTCAGGCCGCGATGCCACACCCCCATACGTGGGCACCTGCTCCATGGCATTGAAGTGTTGAGACTATCAATACGGATTTCACACCCAGATTCCTGTAAAAAATCAAATAGCTCAATAAGTAGATGATTCCATGCGCTGAAGAACTTTTTATCATAGATAAAGTTTTTCAACCATCATTTAACTCTAACGTTATTTTTTGAAAAATTTGTGGCGACTAACAGGATTTTTTTGAATAGGCCTACCCTGCATCAAAATACTAAATGTGATGGTTTGTGTCTTGAAGATTAAATGATGCATACAAGAAAGTCATGAGCTTTAAAATTTAATTGATTAGTTGATTAAGATCTAATTTTAATAGTTGATTAGCAAACCAATTGAAATATTTGAAAATTGAACTCTCAATGTTTGTCCATCATTTGAATCACTAACTGGAGAAGGGGAACGTGTCCTCCAGCTTTTCTAATTTTACAGGAGAAGCAAAAAACTATTTTATAGGAAAACTAACAAGTAGAATTATTCAATATTCTATGTGAATATGAATAGTTATCTTGTGCATGATATTATGTAATTACTGACTTATTGATTTCATTCAACAGAAGTTAATTTTTTTCCAATTGGACATATTACCTTTTTGCAGTAGTCATAAGTCAAAATAAAAGTATTATTTTCTTTGAAAAAACAATTTTATTTTACACAATTTTATGTGAGTGGATACATATATTCGTAATTACATAAAAATTGAATGTATTTGTATGGTACTTAAACATGCTATTCAGTTTCATTCCCTTTTTCTGTTGGAAACTTCAAAAATTCATTCCAAAATTCCATCTCATCATCCGGAACGTAGGTTAGATACTTTTTTATATGGGGACTTACAATGTGGGGACTGTGCAACAAATTCCCAGTAGGGCTATTCCTCAATATTTTAGCGTATGGAATTATGAATTTATCATGGATTGTCAAATTCGTTGAAATGACACCCACGCTTAATTTTTGTTGTTCATCAAGCCTCTTAGAAATTCTCAAGAGTCACTCTTCATGAAAAAATTAAAATACTCTTACGAAACTAATGACTGCTTCATCAAGCATAACATTAGCTTTCCATTTCATATCTATTCAATCATAACATTATTTGGAATGTACTATATTGTTAATCAGGGTTACTTTTATTTTTAGATGTAGTTTGTAGTGTGTAGTTTATGTGTTACTGTGGAGGCAAATAATGGAACTCACTCATATAAAGTTTTGAGATCACCGTCATCCATGTTGTGGACATTTTCGAAGAGCCAGAACACATCCCTCACGTAGTTCTCCTCCCTGAAGAACTCATATCCTTCTCTAGAAAGTTTTAGAGCTGGAGAGAGTAATCTCATACTCTCACGAAATGGTAGAACACAGCACCAGCGCCCCAAGGATCATTAAATCTGAGCCTGTTGGGATTGATCGTACATTTAGCGTTATAAACGCATTACATCAGCATCTGATGAATGGAGCAGCTTGATGATCTGAAATACAGAGGAATATTATATACTTTATTAATTCAGTTATTTTCAATTCAGGTGGCTACTTTGATTTAGAAGGCTCTGTAAGGATCATCTCATCCAAAGAACCAAGAATAAAGTAGGCCTATTCTATAGTGAGGTCCACGTCATAATGGCAGTGGAGAAAGGTAGGAGAACAACGTTGCCGATCCTCTGTCTTGTCAATGCCTTCTATGGAGGGCAACCTTAGACCAGTTATAGAATAGACACGTTGGGAAGTCTAGCCTCTGAAGCCAACATCTACTGCCATATCGCCCTATCGTAACGTCAGCATCGGATAGAAAACTTTTCTGCAGAGTTTGTTTACATTGTTTTTCATAGCTGATTGTGTCTAATTCAGATGGAAGTAAATTATTATTTATGAAAATGGTAAACTCCCGCTGAATTAGTAATAGAAAACAATGTAAACAAACTACAGAAGTTTTCTATCCGATGCTGATGTCACGATTGGACGATATGGCAGTAGATGCTGGCTTCATCGACTTTCAGTATGAATATACAATGGGCCGTGTCTATTCTATAACTGGTCTAAGAGGGCAACTGATACCGGTTTATTGATGTAATAGTAACTGTTCATTCTCATTCAAAATAATCAATTATATTTTATCAAGCAAGAAATTATATTTTTCAATGATTTCATAATGAATTTTCATAATCAAGATAAAATATTTTGTTATTTAATTATATTTCTACATTGATAAAAGACAATCTGGCAACAGAGCAAAGCGATAAAGTGATACCCGCTTAGTTGAATGATAGACAAAGATAGCAACTCCTCAATTGCTAATCAAACACTGCCATTATAAAGTAGACCTCACTATAGATCCCTTGATCACTTCTATATTCAGTGATTCACTCTACTCAAATCAATTTGGGGTTAGTTTGAGTTTTATTTCAAACAGAGTTTCTGATTGGCTTGAAAATGTGCAATACCAGCACGAAACGGACGCCGCCACATCAAAGAATGTGAGTGTTTTTTCACTTTAAAGTTTTACAAAATTTAATAGTAATAATAATAGTGAAAACAAGATGGATAACCAACAACAAATCAATTTATTCACAAATCAAGACAGTACAATGAAAATATTTATTTTGAAGAAAAGTTCTTCTCTGATCATTGTACTTTCATCCGCTAAAATGTATTGGTTTGAGAAAATATTTCTTTATTACTTGGTTATAATTATTTATCTGCATTTCCTGGAATTCAGAAGTACTTTCATTGAGTACTCATGCAAAAAATAGGATTAGAGGTTGCTCTTATAATAACCAACTAAAAATTCGTATTTTTGGATTAACAATATTGGAACACTCATTCATATTCATATTTCGTACAAAAACTAATAAAAAATGTGAAAAATCTATACGGTACTAGAATAATTTTGCCTATCCAGACATTCCATTGCTTTTAAAACTAGATTCATTTATGCATTTTATGAAGTATGTAGTATTATAAAGTAATGTAAATTTACCTGTAAATTATATGCTTTGAAGTAGGTCTATTGTTTGAACTATGTTGTTATATTGCTGTGTTATTCAAGTATTTTTGTTGAATTGTAATTAATCTTTCGATGTGTTAAGTTAATTCTATTTCTCATGTTATTAGTTTTCAGTTATACTGTAGTATTTTATTATTCTTGATTGTGTTGATAATCCACATATAGTGAAGACATTAATAAGAGACTTATAGAGTGAAATCGTGCTCTCTCATGAACTGACATTTTATTTTAGTATTTCATTTCTATTGGATGTTAATGTTTGAATTATAGAATAATTATATTGTGCATGTATCTCTATTTAACTGTAACTCTGTATTTGCATGGCTAGTCCGTGAACAAATAAAATGATCATTTATTTATTCATTGTATAAGTTTTTTTCATAGTGAATAGAAATCGAATCTGGATTATCCAGTGAATTGTGAGTAATTTTTTTCAGGTGGAACACTAAAACATAGATAACTAGCAGAAATCTTACAAAAACCAAATAACGAGAAGTAAATTTCTGAAAAAACAAGAATGTAACACTTTATAAATTGTGCGCTGAACATGGAAAATTGATTACCGGTACGTTAATATACGGGATGTACCACACCCCAGAGCCAGTACTAAATACATCATAATAATGTATATTCAATTTACATAGGTGTGGAATACCCCAATACTTTGTTCTAAAGGACAAACAACTGGAATGAAAATGTCTGGGGTGTGGTACACCCCAAACGTTTATTGACGTTTTATAAATAAAGTAATTAAGATTTTATAAAAATTATTGTATTATTATTACTATGTGTAACCCTATCCAAGTTTGGGAGAGAAATAGCACAATGTTACTTTATTTTTCTCTCCCTATCATTTTGATGATGTACATATTGAATGAATAAAGTAAAGTAATAAAGTAATTATTCACGTTATGGGCCAATAAATACGTGCACTCCTAACACACAGGTTAAGCCTACCTGGTTTGGCTTTCATTTACCTCGTGGCAGGCATCTTAGGACAGGCTGCCTTGTTTTCCACTCGCAATTCAATGATTCAATAATATATTTAACCTTCAGACTTTTTAATTTCAATTATATTCTCTACGTTACTGGGAAGTGGGAACTCTATACGTTTAACTGTGGTCTAGAACTTTAATGGAACTTTTACATAAAACGTTTAAACAAATGAATAGTGAGAATAATATTCAACACAAGCAATCAACAGACTGAAGCTTCAACCGGTTATCAGCTTACCAGACTGATAAGGGCTGATAAGGCCGGCTTGGTTTGCTCCAACTAATCTAACCCTTTTCGTAAACAAATAATTAATTTATTAGTTATCGTAGGAGCGAACAGCCGATAAAGGTGTGTTGTCCCATTATTCATTTAATTACGTAAAATTACTTCAAGTAAACTTCTATTGGTTAATCAGTAGCTGTGATTCAAGCTATCCCAGTTCTAATATTATCTAATCTGTTCTAATATTATCAAGCAAGCTATCTGTTCTAATATTAATGATTGATTCTTGTTTATAATGAGAAAATTTATCTCAATGGAAGGTTTTATTCACCAAGATAATATATCTTTTCATAATTAAATAATAGATTTTCATAATTGAGATTCTGGTAGTAGTTATGGTAGTGGTAGTAATTCATTTACAATTCTGGTAGTCTATTGAATTTCTTCATAGCCTATGAACTATTTAACAACGGTGTAGAGTTAGAAAGGGATAGGAATTTATCTAATCACAGACAAGAATAGCAAACCAATGTTAAACAGGTGCAGACTTTATAATGTTGAATCTCACTATAAATAATATGAAAGTAATTGGACTTTGAGATGGAAATTAAAATCTATAGCAAAAAATATAGTCTTATTCAATTTCAAGATCGAGAGATCTTCTGTATACGATTGTACACCTACAGAAGGCGTACAATAAAAAAACTAACAAAGGTTGTTAACATCAATAAATTATTCAATAGTATTAAATCAATATTTTAATAACGTACTCTTATTCAAATATATTAATGCGGCACTAAAGGTTTATAAAACTAGTGACATTTCTCGAAGTTTTTCGATTTGAATACTATCAAGTTACCGAAATTTTATATATATAAATTTCTATGAATAAATTTTGTGGGAAAAAAAACGATGTTTATCATTTTTATTTATTGAGGTATGAGCGCTTGAAGTCAAAATATTTGAGGCTATTTATTTCAGAATTGATAGCCAATATATTTATTGAATTTCAAGGGTATAAAACGTATTGCTTATCGAATGATATACTTGATTTTTAAGACATTCTTTAAGATATTTATTACAGTTTTGAATAATAGATTATAAATGGGTTATTTCTTTGTAATTGAATCATTTCCCAAAAATTAATATTCTGAGAAATCAAATACGTCAAACGTCAATCGATAAACAATTTATTGGAGAATGCATCATCAGAATTCAATGGATTCATTTGCTACAGATTCTAAAACTAATCACCCCAAAGTTGAAATTTGGGCGTTCATATCTCAAAAAAACTACCTATTGAACAAGTTTTTCCTTGAAAATTTGTTCCATTTTGATAAATTTTGGAGTGGTATCCGAATTTAAATAATTTAAAAAATGTCACCAGTAAAATTTCAAAAAAATAGTGGGTGCAAAACCCGATACACTGTAACTTAATATGTTCCAAAGTTTGAATTCAGTATTTTAATCTTCAGTAATAAAATGATGAAATCCTATTCAATTAGAAAATCGAAAATATTTTCTGTATAGAAACAAGAGAAGTTAATGGGAATAATCTGAAAATAAATTATGTATTGGAATAATTAAATTGAATAATTATTACTATATAATAAACAGTATGATATTATGCTTGCTATTCTTTGACTTTTAACTTTGAATTAAAAATGAATAATTCATTAATTCATTAATTTCGATTAATTTTCATCGATATATTGAAAAATATAAATAGTATCTGAATAGAAACAAGTCAAATTGTTAGCAATGATTTGTGAATGAATTTATGAACAACTTCCACTTTTGCCATTCAATTTAGATGAAAATTGTCAAATACAGTGATAAAATTCTTATTCAATTTGGAAATTGAGAAAATGTACTGTATAGGAACAAAGGAATGTTTCAAGACAGATTGAAAAATAATATTTTGAAGGATATCATGTAATAGAAAACAAATACATCTATGCTTGTAAACTATTCAATTTGAAGAAAATCATGTCAATCTATTCAATTATTACTAGATATTATAAAAAGAAGAGTAAGAAAAAGTAAAAAAAAAGAATTCTCATAAAAAAAAAATATTTGGAAATGCGCTTTGAAATAATTTTTTAAAATGTTTTGATTGGGAGTATTATGCAACATATTAATGACACAAAACATTAATCATCAGTATCATTAATCAACGATGCTTAAAACAATTTTGTAAAAAATTAACAAATAAGTCTAAAATATTGAATAATTATGCATTAGAAAATTAGGAGTCCTCTATTGTAAGAGGTGGATATAACCAATAATGAGTTTTCAAAAAATAGTTGAGCATTGAATAAGTAAAAATATTATTTCTTCTAAAATAATTAATAATTATTATGAACTTGAAAGTTAGGAGTCCTTTATTGTAAGCAGTGGATATAACATAATATAGTTTGTTTTCAAAATAAAATCATTTCAGAAGATCATATTGAATTGAATTTTTCCAACACCACTCTAAAACAAATACACAGATGTAGCCTATGTCTTTGTAGGGGTATTCCATACATTTCTTTTACAATAATAATTGCAATTGTATTTATTATTGTATAAGTGCATTTTCTGGAATAAAGAATATTTGAATTTGATAGAATTTTAAAAAGGGAAGTTTCTTCGTGTGCAAGCAGGCTACAAGAGAACAGGATATTATTGAAAATCAAGGAACAAGAATCTAGTTAGATGACAAGGAGAGAATTATTTTTGTTGATATTTACTGAAAACACTTAAATTAATCGAGAATAACTGAATAAGATTATTGCGAAGCAATTCTCCTAAATTCTGTAATCTTAAATGAATATTTCAGAATCTAGAGAGTCAACTTATATTTTTTCCCAATTAAAATACTTCAATTAAAATTTATTTGATGCAATGATAGATGGAAAAATGTCTTATAAAAAACTAAGAAACGAATTTGAAAGCTATAACTTATCAATAACCTTTCAAGAAGGAGAATCTGTTAACCCAAAATGTACCTTAGAAAATAAATTAAGAGACTTCAGAATATTCAAGAAATCAGAAATCAAGATAAATCAACTAATATTGAAGCATTCAGAAATGACTAGATTCCTTAAATCCGTGAGACATTTCTACAAATTTAAGAGTTCTGAAAGTTATCTACCTTGACAAAAGGGAGAATCATTAGAACTTATAGTGAATTTATGAAAAAAGACATTTAAAACTAATTGAATTGTTTAGGATTGAAAGTGCACATGTCCATTTTTTTTAAAAATGGAGATTCTGCTGATATGTATAGTTTGAATGTAGCGCAGTTTAGTGTAGAAACAACACATGTCTATTGCCACCCATATAGAAGTTATAGCATGATAAACTTTTGAATTAGTATTGAAACGACACAAGTCCTGGACATGTGTTGTTTCAATTCTGAATGACGCAAATAGTTCAAGTTTTGATGTTATGTCACAACAGAAACAACAATCGTACATCTTACATTGTTTCAAGAAGTCTGTTTACTGTTTGGAAGTGGAAAGAAATAATATATTTTGATAATATTAGTGACATTACTAGTGATAGTGATATTGAAAAAGATTTAACTAGCCCAAAACGAAAAAGAGGAGTAGTTCATAAAGACAAATGGAAAAGTAATATCCGTAAGCAACAAAGACTGTCAGGGCAGAACTATGTTAACCAGCATGGAAAACAATTCCCCAAAAAACAGCAAGGAGATTCATGTCGGGTCGGTAAGTCAGAAATAACTTAAAATATATTTCCTTATTTTATAAACCTTTAGCTTATCAGAAATTTTTGAGTAGAGGTAGACAGCTGTAAATAAACCATCTTTCAGTATATCTAGTTAGTATAGGTTCTCAGTTCATTGAATTCAATAGCTTGTTTCTCTTTCTAGGTGTAATAAAAAATGCTCCAGACTCCTTTCTCAAGAGGAAAAGCATCATCTGTTCGAAACATTTTACTCAATGAAATCAGAAGACCAACAGGATATGTATATTCAGGGATTGATTGAATATGAAAATGTAAAAAGAAAACGACCTCGCACAACAAATCAAGACAATAATAAACCAAAAGAAATTCATTATAAGTATTACTTACCTGGGCTAAAAAATAACAGAGTCAATGTTTGCAAATCAGAATTCAAAAATATTTTTGCAATTAGTGATGGTAGAATCAGGAGAATCTGCAGCTTGCTTTTAGCTGGAAAAACTCATGTTGACCAGAGGGGATTAAACAAAAAATCTCATGCAATGTCAGCAGATATTTGTGAACAAATACATGACCACATAACTTCTTTCCCAAAGAAAACATGTCATTATGGAGATTCAGAAGCAACATATTTAGATGCAAGATTATCAATAAAATATATGCATGACATGTTCAAGTCAAGTACCCAGACACAAAAGTCGAATATAACTACTACTACATGTATTTCAAAGAAAATTTTGATTAAAAATTTGGGAGACCTCAGGTGGATGTATGCTCAGAGTGTGAAGAGTTGAGTGTTAAAATTAAATCATCCTCATTGGCAGAATCTGTGAAGAGAGCAGCTGTATGTGAAAAAATGATTCATTTGCGTAGAGCTAAGAAGTTTTATCCAAAACTGAAAGAGATTGAGGTCAAGTGCCCGACAGATGATAATGCTTAAAATGGCATTGTGATTGACTTCATGCAAAACTTACCCTCACCACATATTCCCGTTCAGGAAATATTTTACTACAGACAACTATGGGTCAACTGTTTTGCTATTTATGATTTGAAAACAGGAAAAAGTCACATGTATGTGTATCATGAAGGAATTTGCAAGAAAGGGCCAAATGAAGTTTTGAGTTTTATCTATGATTTCATAAAATCTATACCTATGGAGGCTAAAGAATTCTATATCTTCTCAGATGGGTCTGCTGGCCAAAATAAAAATCATTCATTTATACGTTTCATGCTTTCATTGAGCATAATGAAGAGATTTGAAACTGTCAAGCAATTTTTCCCAGTCCGTGGCCATAGTTATTTGCCATGTGATCGACAATTTGGTGTGATCAAAAGAAGGTTGAAAAAGCAAGATCGCATCTATTTCCCTATTGAATATGCAGACCTTATCAAATCATCTGGAAAAGGTGTATTTACTGTGCATTTGCTTGAAGATAACAAATTGATTCTGGATTTCAAGACATGGTGGCCAAAGTTTTTTTAAAAAGTGTGTACTATCTACTGATTCATATGGAAAATCACTGTCACGAGATCAGAAGGTGACCTTCCAGATTTCGAAATTCAACTCTTTTGAGTATTCATGTGATGGATCTGTAAGAGCATCAGCATTCATTGATGGCCTCAACACGAACGTTTTTAAACTGGGGAAGTCAATACAAGCAATGCAATCCTTGAAATTTCCTACAGAACCTGCATTTCCAAATAATTCAATCAACATTCACAAGTTGGAAGACATTGCAACGGTTGTACAATACATAGTGGACGATGAAGATGATTTCTATGGAACGATTTTGAAATGGGAGACAACAAACAATGAAGAACTAGGCAATGAGTAATGAAATCAGGCATTTGAATTTCTTACTACTATTTTCATTTTCATTTTTATCATGTATATATTACCTGTATGTATTCAACTATTTCTATAATAAAAATATTAAACGTATTCTATTGTTTTTAGTTATTTATCCTATCAATTGAATGATATTTACAGCTGTTTACATCTTGAAATTTATGTTTAGTATTGAAACAACACTTGTCCATGAAACAAATCACTACTTATTTTTTTATTAGTTGACTTTTGAAAATTTCAACTCCATAACATGTTTTCTGAATACATCAACAAATACTAACATAATTTGATGGAATTGGCAACAATGTGAATAAAAACAGTTTTTTTGCTCTGGTGGAAAATTTATATTTATGGACATGTGCACTTTCAATTCTAAACAATTCAATTGAACTATTGGCTATGATGATTACACGCAAATTCTAATAAAACATAGAGACTTCAACAAATCTTATGATTTCTGAAAATGACTTGGATATGAGATAATTTGTTGAAATTTTGTGCATTTCCAAAAAGATAAATTTTATAGACTATTAGATTAATCAGTTACGATAATAACCTCCCAAAAAACAAAGAGCCAAACGAATCAAAGATGATTTTCATGGAAATTGAATACCGTAGCCTACATGACAGAGGGGAGAAGAATCGTTGACCTATTATTGTACATCTTCAAAATTATTACATTCTTCATTTGAGAATCTAAATTAGTTCTAAAATGAGAAAATATTTTCGAATAAGATAATTTTGCAAATAATTACTGTAGGTGTTTTAAGAAGTGAAGGGGAAGAATCAGTTGACCAAAATGTGGATTTTTAAAGGATTACAATTATTAATTTAATTTTATCAAAATAACGTGAGAAAATATGGAACGATTTTGAAAAAGTGTAGTTGAAAAAACGTTTTATTAGTAGGCCTAAAGGGGAAGAATTTGTTGGTCCAATCGTGAATCTAGGTAAATACTTGATTAAGGCTGAAATTCATTTTCCTAAAAACATTCACATTCAGATAATTTTAACGTATTGAAAACTTACTTGTACTTGGACGAATCTCCACTGAGTCCTTCCATGACAAGACGACATGGTTATTGTGTTGGGATCTCCTCTAGCGATAGACGCGTGCTAAGGCAAAGGGTGTAGAAGTAGAAGTCAGTGTGTAGAAGTTTAGACGCGTGTAATGTCAGAGCAGAGCAAATTAATGCCAGAGTTGCTGAGTGCTTGAAATCTGAATCACGACTGATGCGTAGCAGCAGCAGGAGACAAACCACTCTGTCTCAGACAGCACCGTATCGCGCATGCGTTAGCAACGGGTTTTTCCCGTTCCATTCAGTCAGTTCTTTGAATGTAACGTTCTTTGTGATGATGGTTACCGAGCACTGTAACTGGAGCCAATCGTCATTCTATTTGATGAAGATATTATTATCCAATGATCATTTATCATTAAATTCAATATAATAATTAATATATTATCATTTTATTTTATAAAAGAAAGAGTAATAAAATATAACAGTTGTTATTTAACTGATGTTAAAAAACACTATACCCTAACTAAGTCAGCATAAATATTGTCATTTCAAAACAAAAACCGAACCCTCAACCTCCCCTTTTACATTTAAAACATCAATAAACATAACTATTTGGAAAACCTATAATCCCTTCCAGCATATTGCAATTTCAAAGCAAAATCCTAACCCCCTAACCTATCCTTTCACCTTTGAAACATCAAAAAACATAACTCTACCTAGACCCTAGCCCTTACTAGCATATTGCAATTTTAAAGCAAAAACCTGACCTAACCTTATGGAACATTATTAAATATAATCCAAAAAAACCTAACCACTAACCCCCAACCCCTTCACATTTAATAATTTAGATTTCAAAGCAAAATCCTAACCCCCTAACCTATCCTTTCACATTTGAAACATCAAAAAACATAACTCTAACTGCATCCTAGCCCCTTCTAGTATATTGCAATTTCAAAGCAAAAACCTAACCTATCCTAATAACACATTATTAAATATAGCCTAAATAAAACCTAACCTCCAACCCTTTCACATTCAATACTTTAGATTTATTCGTCATCTTCAGAACAAAACATAAACATGTGGTTCATTTCATGAACATGTGGTTCAAAGCAAAATCCTAACCCCCTAACCTATCCTTTCACCTTTGAAACATCAAAAAACATAACTCTACCTAGACCCTAGCCCCTTCTAGCATATTGCAATTTTAAAGCAAAAACTTCACCTATCCTAATAAAACATTATTAAATATAACCTAAATAAAAACTAACCCCTAACTCTTTCACATTTGTTGAACGATAGACAAGGATAGCAACACCATTGCAAATCATACACTACCATTATAACGTGGACCTCACTATAGATACTCAAAGAATACTTTTGAATAACTATGCTATAACTGTGACTGTTGCTGGCCGTTACTCTGTTTCTGAGACAAAGAGAAGCTGCTCATATTACTACTTATTCTGTGTTATTACTTCGCCCGATACAAACCACTCTCGGTCACAGACAGCACCGTATCGCGCATGCGTAAGTAACTGGTTTTTCCCGTTCCATTCAGTCAGTTCTTTGAATGTAACGTTCTTTGTTATGATGGTTACCGAGCACCTTAACTGGAGCCGTCATTCCATTTAGATGAGGATATTATTATCCAATGATGATTTATCATTAAATTCGATATAACAATCAATATATTATCATCATTTCATTCAATAAAAGGAAGAGTACTTTTCAATAATGTAATTAATAAAATATAACGGTTGTTATTTAACTAATGTTAAAAAACACTACAACTAAGTCAGCATATTGTCATTTCAAAGCAAAAACCTAACCCCCTAACCTCCCCTTTCATATTTAAAACATTAATAAACATAAATCTTGGTAAAAACCCGTAATCCCTTCCAGCATATTGCAATTTCAAAGCAAAATCCTAACCCCCTAACCTATCTTTTCACCTTTGAAATATCAAAAACCATTATCCTTTCTAGCATATTACAATTTTAAAGCAAAAACCTAAACTAGCCTTATCAACCATTGTCAATACTTTGGATTTCAAAGCAAACTTTTAACCACCTAACCTATCCTTCCACCTTTGAAACAACAAAAAACATAACTCTACCTGGACCCTAGCCCCTTCTAGCATATTGCAATTTCAAAGCAAAAACCTAACCTATCCTTATGAAACATTATCAAATACTGTATAACCTAAATAAAACCTAACCCTTAACCCTATGTTGTCAATTAGTTGAATTTCCACATTGTTGATAATCGATGTGGCAACCTTGCAATGCTTGAAAGAGATAGCACCATCTGCTTTGTTGAATGATACACAAGGATAGCAACACCATTGCAAATCACACACTGCCATTATAACGTGGACCTCACTATAGATACTCAATGAATACTTTTGAATAACTATGTGATAACTGTGACCGTTGCTGGCCGTTACTCTGTATCTGCGACTAAGAGAAGCTGCTCGCCCGATTGGCCGATGCCAGTCCAGTGGGGAGAGTAGAACGCCCCTTCATCAATATTCTTCCTCTTTATTCTCTGCTTCTATTCCTGTTCTTTCTCTGCGTTCTCTCACACTTCCTTCCACTACACCTTCGCCTCGCTCTCTTTCCCTCCATCGTCATCACTTCTTTCACCGCACCACTATTATGTTCTCATTCTTCTCTCCGCCAGGATCTTTTTCCTCCTTTTTCTATCCATTCTTCCTGTTCCTCTTCGTACGTCCTTATTCTTTATTTCGCGACTTCTTCCTCAGAGACTGCTTTTTTACTTTTCCTTTTTCGCTTGCTTTCGTTCTCTTCTTTCCTTTTTGTGACGTCCTTCCGCGAAACATTATCTTTTTCTCCTCTTCTTCCACAACGTCATTTATTTTTATTCTTGCTACACATACGACTCCCATCCCATCTTACCATCCTTCGCTATCCAATAAAGGGGGGGCATTGTCAAAGTACAATGTGGTGATGTTTATACAAGAAATGAGACTATATGAATGTTTCAGGTAATGTTTACACAAAAAATGAAACTAAATGTGTGTTTCTGGAAATTTGTATAAAAAAATGAGACCAAATGAGTGTTTCTTTAATGAGATACAGTAAGTTATTACTAATTACAAGTCTTCTACAAAAATAAACAAAAAAATGAAATATCAGGAATATTCAGAGAAAGTGCTCAGATAATACATAGAAGATCGTGTAATAATTATTAGTAAAGATGAAATGTAAGTACATTTTCACTCCATAAGTGTTTTTAAAATTCAAGTTTAATTTTAATAGTGAAAAAGTATGGATATGCAACAGAGTAATCACGAGTAAAGATGAATTCAAAGATAGGAAGGTAGTAACTGCTAGCTGAAAATGCTACTTCAATCAGAACCATTCCTGGGAATATAGATAATTTTTATTAAATTTAAATGTTTCATAAAACATAATTCTATGACAGGAATTGCTTGTATCAATTAATCCTATTCTATCAATTGAAAGAATAAGACGTTGCTGTTGTCAATATTGTGGTATTGACAACATCAACGTCTTATTCATTCAAATATTTTATCAAGATTACTTTTGTTTGTTTACCTGACAGATCTCAAAATTGATTAAACAATTTCGATGAATTTTGGATAATTCAGTATGATATATGGAGGGTATTTTTATAACTTCATAAGTGTCCGTTGCGGAGTCTGTGTGCAAAGAATGAGGAGATTCGGTCAAGATTTAACTTGGGAGAACAAATAATGGGCTGTTTAAAAAACGGCCAAATAGCTGTTAGTCCGGGCGCAAATGTCATGAATAAGGCACTCCGTGGTCATTTTTGGGTAACAGCCGTGGAAGATGTCTCAGTTTCTCCGTTAGGTCTAGCATGATAAGTATCGTGATGATGATGATGATGATGATAAGTCGAAATCACAGGTAAACACCTCGGAAACAAGATGGCCGCCAAAATGTTTAGAGTTTGCTATATCGCTTGTAGCCTACTTCAATAACCATTCAAGATACTCGACCGTTTTTCTTAACGAAAATATCTTAAAAACCTTCCTCTACAATTTTTGTTCTATAACATTTTCCTCTAAAACGCATATTTTTTAGTTATAACCTTCAAAGCCCAAAAAAACGTTTTTCTAATTTTTTTCAAATTTCCTTCCATTATAACTTTTTTCGTGCAAGAGATACAGAGAAATTTTAAATCTATGAAATTTAGAGCGTTTTTTAACTTTGGAACGATATATCTTCATACGCTGTACGTCAAGAAATGAGTTCTCCAGAGCCCTCCAAAGAAAACAAGATGGCGGCAAAAATATGTCGATTTTCAAATAATCGTCTGTAATTCTAAAAATGTCGAGGATATCGGATCAATCCAGTCATTTGGAAGCTCCAAAATAATCATACTACAATATCCAAAAGATTTATCTAATTCCAACAACTTTTACTGTGGTGAATATATCTTCAAACTCTTGAAATAAGATTTTCGGCTGTCATCTTGGATTTTTCTATGATGACAATTTTTTTTTGACATTGCCATAATGGATAATCTAATTGCACACATCATTATGAAGAGATTGATACCATTTTCAAGTCTATACCTTCAATGGTTCATGAGTTACATGGTTTTCTAATTGTTCAGGTTTGGCATATGGTGAAAAAAAGTATTTTCCGTTGCAAACAGTAAGTTTACTCTTTTTCCAATGACGCTCCAGCCGTAGAAGATTGACTTACAGGCTTCAACTAGATATCATTTTGAAGGTCAAGAAATTATTCTACAACACTGTGCCAATAATATTGGTGTTTGTTCACTCTGAATAGATTTACAAGGCGGAAAATAAAATTTTGTTCCTAAAAAAATCTGATTTCAAGAGTTTGAAATTATATTCACCATAGTAAAAGTTGTTGGGAATAGATAAATCCTTCGGATATTGTAATATGACTATTTTGGAGCTCCCAGATGGCTGAATTGATCCGATATCCTCGACATTTTTAGAATTACAGACGATTTCTTGAAAATCGACATATTTTTGCCGCCATCTTGTTTTTTCGTGATGACAAAATTTCTGAGAATGACATCATGGATAATCTCGTTCTACACATTATTACAAAGAGATTGATACCATTCCCAAGTCTGTAACTTCAAGGAGTCATGAGTTACACGGTTTTCTAATTGTTGGGATTGGCATTTGGTGGAAAAAGCGTGTTTTCCGCTGCAAACAGTACTTTTCTCTCTTTTTCCGACGTCACTCCAGCCGTGGAATATGGACTTACAGCCTCCAACCAGATGTCATTTTGAAGCTTTGGAAAATTTCCAAATATATATATACAAATATATTTATTTAATATACTAGAACACTGTACCAATAACACTAGTGTATGTCTACTGCGAATACATTTACAGGGTGAAAAGTGAAATATTGTCCCCGAAAAATGTATTTTTCAAGTTTTTGAAGTTGAATAAATCATGAGAAGAGTGGTCGAAATGAGTCGATTCTCTCAAACATCATAGTTTGGTTAATTCTGAACTCTTCGGTGGTAAAACCAATCCGATATCTCTTACAATAACTAAATAGCAAGCGATATAAAAATTTCTGTCAATAATGACCGCCATCTTTAATTTTTCAATGATGTCGAATATTTTAGTTGTTTCCATCATCAATATTCTTTCTCGGCTTGTTGTAACGAAGAGATTGAGACTATTTGCAAGTCTTTATCTTGAAGTAAAATGGAAAAATCGATTTTATAATTCCAGCTTGTTACCTAATGCGTATGGAAAAACGCACCGTGCAGGGTTTTCTTTGGAGGGCTCTGGAGAACTCATTTCTTGACGTACAGCGTATGAAGATATATTGTTACAAAGTTGAAAAAACGCTCTAAATTTCATAGATTTAAAATTTCTCTGAATCTCATGCACGAAAAAAGTTATAATGGAAGGAAATTTGTAAAAAATTAGAAAAACGTTTTTTTGGGCTTTTGAAGGTTATAACTAAAACATTATGCGTTTTAGAAGAAAATGTTATAGAACAAAAATTGTAGAGGAAGGTTTTTAAAAAATTTTCTTTAAGAAAAACGGTCGAATATCTTGAACGGTTATTGAAATATAAGCGATATAGCAAAACCCTGAAAATTTTGGCGGTCATCTTGTTTCTGAGGTGTTTGCCTGTGATTTCGACTTATCATTATCACGATCCTTATCATGTTAGACCTAACGAAGAATTTGAGACATCTTCCACGACTGTTACCCAAAAATTACCACGGACTGACATTTGCGCCCGAACTATGTTGTTGCTCTCCCAAGTAATGTAAAAATATCTTCTATAACATATTCATTCTTCTTCCCGTGTCCCATCCAATAATGTATTTATTTTCATCTAACATTTTATTAACATTTTCATCTAGGGAGAGCACCTTTCCGGATATAACAGTGGCTTGGTGCAAAAACTACCAATGTCATTTTTTTCAAAAATGAGTTTAATACACTAATACATCACCAATATCGATTATTTTCAGTTCCAGAAGTGCCAATGTCCTATTTCAAAGCAATAAAAAGTTATAAAATTTATACTACCAAAGTCATGATTTGGTAACTAAATTATAAATAACTGTTATTCCACTCTCAGAGTGCGAAAACTAGGTACCAATGAAGACATATGTTTTTAGATTGTCATTTATACTCCGTGCCAGAACTACCAATGTCGACTTCTGCACTTCTAGCACTCGCATTTCCGTATTGAAATGCCGTAGTTCGAGAATACAAGGTGAACTTTAAAGCTGATTTGTGAGAAAGTTGATATATAATTATTATTAACGAAAATCCTAAATAAATGCTGTAAATCACCCCGAAGACTTCTGCTACTGCAGACATTGACAACAGGGTTAACAGCTAGATGGAAATTTGATGAGAACTACTATCCAAAAATTAGTTGCCAGCCCGGGAATCGAACCCGGTACCTCCCAATTGCTAGTCAGGAATGCTTACCCTTACACCAAACTGACAATCTCTGGATAGCAGCGCTCATTTTATACGGCCGCATTCTCTATTTAATTCCATCGGTAGAAAGTTGATATTTTGACATAGGTAGTTCTTGCACCAAGCCACAGATAAAATTCTGTGATAGTGACGAGACTGTATTAATTTGTCAATTTAGTTCTATTAAGCAAGTAATTTCTGTTTGCTTGATTAGAACGATTTTGTTTCAATTTGGATTATAAATATCTCTCAAAAAATCTATCTTTTAATTCTCGTAGCGAAGCACGGGTGCCCTGCTAGTATTGTTAGTAATAATTGCTAGTCTATATATATAAAAGCGAAATGGCACTCACTCACTGGCTGACTGACTGACTCACTCACTCGCAGAACTAAAAATCTACCGGACCAAAAACGTTCAAATTTTGTAGGTATGTTCAGTTGGCCCTTAGAACTAAGGCCCTTAGTTAGCCCTCAAAGGCGCACTAAGAACGGATTTGGAAAAATTTCAAAAGATACGCCCAAAATCTGCGTTTTTCCACCGTTTTTTAGCGTTTTCTCAGCTTTATTGATAACAAATGAACAGTAAATGTTCAAAATTTAGTACAGAAGCTCAGCTAGGGTGTAATAATGTTGTTTGTGTTAGAAGGAATTTGCAATAACGTCAAAGATACGCCCAAAATCTGCGTTTTTCCACCGTTTTTTAGCGTTTTCTCAGCTTTATTGATAACAAATGAACAGTAAATGTTCAAATTTAGTACAGAAGCTAACCTAGAGTGTAATAATGTTGTGTTAGAAGGAATTTGAATTAACGCCAAAGATACGCCCAAAATTACCGGTTTTTTGCGTTTTCTCAGCTCTTTCATCAAGTAATAGACAGAAAATTTTCAAATTTGGTACATTTGGTACAATGAAAAATGCAGGAGAGCGAAGCGAGCCCGCTTATCTTATTTTTGGAAGATCCAGTCGGGGGTCCAGGGGGCGGAGCCCCCCCTGGCTTGACGGTTATGGCGAGCGAAGCGAGCCTGACGGCTAGTAATGCATAAAATAGCTGAATAGCCTATCCACCAGTCATTCAAAATGGGTTCTTTTTCAGAAAAATCCACCCCTCATACAAGGACAACACCAACTTGAAGACAACATTCAATAGATGAAGAAAACATTCCGTACGTGCAGTGAGGCGGAAAAAACAAAAGAAATTCGCTGAACTGATGTCAAAAGGAGAAGCCCCACTCGCCAAATTCGAAGAGGATGGTTATCCTCTAGGCACTATTATTGTTCACATGGGCTTGTTCACTAGCCGGTCTTGCTCTCCTGACAATATCAACACCAAGCAAACTATGTTTGGTTCCCGCCCTCGGGGATGTCACCCGATGCACGATGATGTGGCGGTCGTCATCCCCATCAAATTCAAATAACATTCTTTATCAAATTGATAGAGTACGGAGTGATCCGTGGTCTAGTGGATAGAGTGCTCGCGTAGCAGCCTACAGATCCCCGGTTCAATCCCGCTTATCACTAAGGGACGGTTTACGAGCTAGGGATTTAGCTAAGTTCTAGACTTTAAACAGCTGGAGTCAAAAAATTGGCTTTTCTCAAACTTCGTAAGTTAGTCATAGCCCACGTTTTTATTAAATTTAGAAAAACTAGAAAATTGAACACAAAATAAAAAAAAAGAGAAAATGGAGTGAAGTTTCAGCTATTTTGAATTATTTAGGAATGTTTCATTTTGTCAAGGAAAAACGTTTCCAATTATAGAAATGAGAAAATAAAGATTATCTACTATCGATAAATCGCAATGTTTACTTTCATTTTTGGTGAAAAAACCAAAAATGAAATGTGAAATGTCATTTCACCAGTGAAATGTCATGGACATTTTTTCAGCTGGCGCATAGGTTGGAACTACACCCCTTTTCGGAAAGGCAATTTTCTGACTCTAGCTGTTTAAAATCTAGAACTTACCTAAAATCCCGAGCTCGGAAACCGACCCTAAACGTTTTTGACAGGCCACTCCCGTGTTATCGGATGAGCACGTTAAATTGGCGGTCCCGGCTGAAGTATGACAGTCGTAAGGCCTATTGACGGCTTAAACAATATATTCAGGCGAGGTGGAACTTCTGTCAGGAGCTCCCCACCAATAAAAGCCTTCCGAATATTATTATTAATTTTTATTTGTCATTATTAGCAACAATACTAAATGAACAAAAGCCATTTATAGCACACATAAATAATTATCATCTTCATGATTCTGTAATCTTTCTACAGCTTCTTATCTTGTTCTCACTTTCGCTCTTATTTTTCTTCTCATCCCCATCTTATTGCTTACTACTACTAGCACACCTATAGCTCCTCCACCCCAAAATTTTTCATCATCCTCGAAGTTCATAATTTGGGTATAGCATACATCAAAGTTGGTGATTGTTGTGGAGTAATCAATAATGATACATTTCTAGGCTTCAAAGCATGATAACGATACAGAAATACTATAAAAACCAAAGCAATAATAGAAATTAAAACTAACAAATACATTATACTCACTAAATCGTTAAACAAAGATAAATCATTATAATTATAATTCTGTTTCTCAAAGAAACATGTTCTTCATATATAGTTCTTATATAAATATAATATTTTCTGGAATATGAGTCAATTTAAATGATATAGACATTTTGAAAGTAGAAGGAAGACGTTGGCCTTTCATTATATCTTCTAAATGAATAAGAAATTATGTTTAAGGATTTATTCTATCATTATTGATTTTGATATGTGATTTACCATCCATAGATACAATTACATAATTCATCAACTTCATAGAAGGAATAGGCTTTGCAATATAATTACGTTGACAATTCATTATCTATACAAATGTCATCCTGTCATTTGTCATAATGTCAAATGTCATTGATTTACAATGCGTAATAGAGGCGTTGAGGTCATGTAGACATTGCAGACCACGATCCTGATTCAGCTACAGAAATCAATTTCTTAATAACATTTATTGTAAATAAATGATTATCAAGGAATACAGGATAATTTTGATGAGACGTTAGGTCTGAGCATGCGCTTCTCATGGGAACAGGAATAAAGTAGTCATAGAATTCTCGGGAATAGTGCAATGAACTGTGCTTAGCTTTCACAGCGGATCAATATTTTCACTAGCAATCCTCCTCTGTGGGAAAGTGTATTTACAATATTTACAAAGTCAGATTTATGAATAATTGAATTTTCGAATTAGAACAGGATTCTATACTATCTAATAATGCACTAATGTACTTTGATCTCCATTAAATCTAAATTGAAATTTATCAAAGGTATATTTAAAATTTGATTCAATACAGGTGCTTGTGAATGAATCACATTCTTAATCGAATCATTATTACTATCAATCCTATTCAAATCATAATTAAACTCATCAAATAAATTGTTATTATTTACAACAATATTCTTCTTTTCATTTTCAATCATTATCTCTCCATTCTCTTCTAATTGATTGATAATTTGATCATAATTCTTCTTATAATGAAAATAGGCCAATGAGCATCCTCGGTAAATTAAGAATCTGTATGTAAAATAGTTTAGTAGTTCAAACGTGATGAATATAAAATTCAATAATTGAAACAAATTTATTCAATTTGTGATGTAAGATAAATGCTCAATCAAGTCGTTTTTTGACTGTAAATTATTACAGTTGTTATGACTTTCAATATCAGAATGGAACTATAAAGCTATATATTCAGTCTATTTGTGCTTTAAAGAGACCATTGCTGAGCACGGGTTACCAACCAGTTTGACAATAAATTACAGCTGATGCCTGCTCTGTTCCGGATGACAATGAACAGTTATTAATTCATGAAAGATGTTTATTGTTTATTCCATTCATGGCTCAACCCAACTCCAAGCTTTCTCTGCCACTGGACGACTACCTGACTTTGAAATGGGCTATATTATTGAGCTTCACTTATTACTGTCAGCATTCCTTATGATTAACATCCATGCTTTCCATTAGTTTAACGCAGACAGACCAGGCAAAGCACATGGTGGTGGGAATTTCCCCTGCCAAAAGAATGCATTTATTGCTTCTGAGAAGAAGTCATTCTTTCATAGCCGTTAGCGTCTCGGCTCAATACCGAAATTCTGCTATACATGTCAATCAGCGTCTTTATTGGAAGTTGAACTCTGAAGGAGTTTAAGGAATAGAAATTTCTTATTTCTATAAGAGCGCATGGATGTAGAGTTGTAGACAATGAACAGTTGGAATTTCAGAATGAATGACTTGTTCTCGGAAAAAATAATGATTTATTTAGCAGGTAAGACCCACCGCCATGTGCTTTGCCTCAACTCCTAGCATTGTTTTAATGGAAAGCATTGATGTTGTTTACAACTAGCAGGTAACCCGTGCTCCACAAGGGTCTATTTTAAAACTTGACAAACTGAAAAATTGACCGATTGGAATCTTGAAGAGTTTGAAATAGGCCTAGAACCATCCTCGGTTAATTAAGAACCTATATGCAAATTTTCAAGTCAAATTAATACAGTAGTTGAGACGTGATGATGCGTGAAACATAATTTTCCTATCCCGTCCGTGTATAAGCCAGTTCCTTCCTATATTATAGTAAAGATGATAGATAGATGGGTGATTTATCAGAATCGTTGAATGAGAATAACTTTTGAACGGTTTGAGATATCGATAAGCGGGGTTTCTCTTGATATTATGTATCATATGACCACCTTCCAATTGAAAAAAATGAAGTTGGATTCAAAATGGCTGTTCCAAGATGGCGGAAAAAATTTTGGTGCGACAGAAAATCATTTTTTTATCTGAATAGGATACCCAATCAACCCTATCTTCGAATTTCCCCTTTTAAAAGAAATATTCAGCTGTTTCCATACTTTTCAACAACTCTGATAATATAGTGTATAATATGGAAAAAGAAGATACATAGATAGAAGAAGAATCAGAAGATCGAAAATGAAACCGTTGAAAACACTATTATTTTTATCTATGACCACTCTCAATCAAAGTTAGCAAAACATAACAACACTGGAAGCATGACAAATTGAAAAATCTGGTGTGGTACACTCACACAACTTTCCTTGCTCATTGAACTGTAAGCCTCATTCTTAAACGAGAATGATTTGGGGGAATAACATAATGACGATTGGCGGCAACATATTTGAAAATACGATCAGACTGTATACTGTATATGTGTATATATAATTGTTTTCAGAGTACTTTTTCCTTTGTGTAAATTGTGAAATTTGATATTTTTAAAATTCGTCAAAACAGCTGTTCTACAGATGAAATATCTCGACTATGTGTTCTTTTTATAAACTGCTCTACCTACCTACCTCATGCACGAGAAGGACAAAAGACTCATGTCAGTTTACCAAGTCCATTTCTCAAGGATGGGGTGGACCCTATTTGTTTCCCAGGAAATAAACTCATGTCAGTTGATAGAGCTGATAAATAACTATACAGGGTATGAATTTGAAATAAATCGGTCATGTCTTTTTGAGAAAATCGTGAAAAACATGGTTTTTTTAGTAACTATCCGCCATTTTTCTCAAGAATATTACGGAGCTCTTGCAATTTTCCAAGAAATGAGACTCATGTCAGTTGATAGGGCTTATAAATAGCTATCCATGGTATAAATTTGAAGAAAATCGTTAGAGCCGTTTTCGAGAAAACCGTGAAAAACATGGTTTTTTAGTAATTATCCGCCATTTTTCTCAAGAATATTACGGAGCTCCTGCAATTTTCCCAAAAATGAGACTCATGCCAGTTAATAGTGCTTATAAATAGCTAGCTACCCATGGTATAAATTTGAAGAAAATCGTTAGAGCCGTATTCGAGAAAACCGTAAAAAACATGTTTTTTTAGTAATATTATCCACCATTTTTTCCGACATCTTGAATTGAATTTCTTATTGTCGGGTTCTCATGGTATAAGGACCTTAAGTTTAAAATTTCAAGTCAATCGGTTAATTAGGAACGGAGTTATCGTGTGTTCACAGACGTACACACATACACACACACACACACACACACACACACACACACACACACACACACACACACACACACACACACACACACACACACACACACACACAC
>NC_052518.1:14440391-14477442 GCF_014356525.2 Nilaparvata lugens | reverse complement strand
AGCAGAAAAAGAATAATGTAATTGCATTTAAAGACACCATACAACCTTCACACAATATTCAATCTGTTGAGACATGTGACCTGATTGATTTAAACTGATTAGTCATGACAACTATGATAAAAATTATTTTTTATCAAGGCAAATAAATGACATGAATAAAGATAATGTTCAGAAGAGGAATATAGACAACACTTCTACAAAAGAGGTGAATTTTATGACAGAGGTAAATAATTGTGTAGATTTAACAGAGCAAGAGTCCTTAATAGATGAAAGTAATGGGTCAAGGGTGGAACAAGGTGAGATTATGGATCTGAATGGACTCGACAGGTCATATGTTATGTGTTTGAATATCCAGGGGTTTGCAGGGAAAATTGATGAAATAGAGACTACCTTTGAAACATATAAGCTTAGACCATTGGCAATCTGTTTGAGTGAGCATTGGCTGGAGGCGGCAAATTCAGGTATCCTAAACTCTCTCACTGGCTATTCCTTGGGTCTCTTTTTTGTAGGAAAAATAAGGCTAGAGGAGGAGTTGCAGTTCTACTCAGAGATGAAATTTCTTATCTAGGGAGAGATGATATTGGCGGTTTGTCAGTGGAGTGTTTGCTTGAGATTTCGGCAGTGGAGTTGAGGGATGATTGTTTTCAAAAAGGAAGGGGCACTGTTATCGTTTCAATCTATAGGCCACCCAATGCTTCATTCAAGGAATTTTTATTTAGTCTTGAATTGCTTTTTAAAAGATTACGTCTTGAGTCAATAAAGAAAAGTATATTTGTTTGTGGCGACTTTAATATTAATATATTGGATCAAAAGTCTAATAATAGCAAAAAGTTCCTGAATCTATGTTCTTCTTATCATTTAGGACCTATGAATAATTCGCCTACAAGAGTTCAATTTCAATGCAATCACACATCTATATCTTGCATAGATATTATTTTGACAAACTTAAAAATAAGTAATTTGAACTGTACTACTCTGGATATTGGGCTGTCAGACCATCATGCATTGTTCTTTCAGGTTTCTGAAGCTGCTTTGAAAATTAAAGGATCCTATGTAAGTAAAAGATATTTTCCAGAACCTGCTATTAAAAATTTTACCTCACGGTTGGAAAGGGAGACTTGGGAGAGTTGTTTGAGAGCCACTTCCTGTTTGGAGGGTTTTGGCAGGTTTTTTCATAGTTACAGACAATGTTTCTTGGAGTCTTTTCCATTGAAAACATTCAAGGTGAACACTGGTGACAGAGCTTGTAGGGGATGGCTGACTAAAGGTATTAAGGTATCATGTAAACGCAAAAGGGAAATTCTTGAGATGTTGCATTGCAATCCTAACCCTACCACTATGGAATATTTCAAGAAATATAAACTAATTCTGAGAAATGTTATAAGATTGGCAAAAAGGAAATTCCTATCTCACTGCATTACTTCTTCCAGCAATGTAACAAAGACAACTTGGAGGGTTATCAAAAATACACTTGGTAATAATAAAACTGCAGGTCCTTGTCCGGTACTCAGGATGGGCTCCAGCTTGATCTCTGATCCACAACAGGTGGCCAATTCCTTCAATAAGTATTTTAATACAGTTGCTGAAGGATATATAAACTTGTCTTCAAGGAATTCGGCTGGTGGAAGGAGATATGAGAGGACCTTTGATGCTCCCCATAATAAGCCTAAATCAGCTTTCCATTTCAAAGAAATAACATGTGATGAGGTACTCAATATTATCAATGGTTTAAAAAATAGCAGATCATCAGGGTGGGATGAAATTCCAACATTTATTTTGAAACGAACTGCTCAGCTTATTTCAAAACCTCTCTCACATGTTATCAATTTGTCGTTTGGAAGGGGGGAATTCCCAGATTTACTAAAATTCTCATCCATAAAGCCACTGTATAAGAAGGGTGATTCACAGGAAGTGTCAAACTTCAGGCCAATTTCTCTGGGAACGGTATTTTCAAAAATATTTGAGAGAGCAGTTCATATTCAGTTGAATTCCTATTTTGAGAGAAATCATCTTTTCTGTGATTCCCAGTTTGGATTCAGGAGGGGTAGAGGTATTGACAATGCTGTGTTTGGACTGAATAAGGAGGCTCTTAGTGCTTTGGATGGATCGCAGAAGGTACTTGGTATCTTTTGCGATCTGTCCAAGGCCTATGATTGCGTGGATCATGACCTGCTTTTGTCCAAGTTGTGGCACTATGGTGTGAGGGGAGTTGAATTTTTGTGGCTGCAATCATTCTTGCGGGGTAGATACCATAGGGTTTCAGTTGTTGCTGATGGAATGGTTTTCAACTCTACTTGGTTGGCAATGAATCGGGGTATTCCACAGGGATCTATTTTGGGACCATTGCTCTATCTGGTATATGTAAATGATATCTCAAAGTTTGTTAATTATGATCTAACTCTATTTGCTGATGATACAACAGCTCTCATTAAGGGTGGAAATGTTGATTCTTTGATTGAGGGAGCAAAAACTTGTTTGAATGAGCTTAATGAGTGGTTCAACTATAATGGTTTGTCATTGAACCCTAGTAAAACCAAATTGGTGCCTTTTCATGCTCGAAATGCCCAGGAAACGTTTCATGTTAAACTAGACTCAGATACCACCTTGAAGCCCTCTGATGGAACCACTTTTCTGGGATTGTTCTTGGATAGTAATATGAAGTGGAAGTCTCACTCTTCTGAACTGTTGAGGAAGCTGAGTAGAGCAACATTTGCGGTGGGTGTGATCTCCAGGGTTGCAGGTACAAGTACAGCGTTAATTGTGTATCATGCTTATTTTGCATCCCATCTACGCTTTGGTATCATTTTTTGGGGCAGAACAACAGAATTTGAATCTATTTTCAGGACTCAAAAAAAAGCTTTGAGGCGAATATTCGGCCTGACAGACAGGTGTTCTTGCAGACCCATATTTAGAGAACACTCCCTCCTTACAGCCCCGGCAGTTTATGTCTTAGAGTTAGCTCTATTTGTTTTTAGAAATAAGGACCGTTTCCAGGAGGGACAAGTGGCACATTTATATAACACGCGATTCAGGGGACTCAGGTATCCAGAGCACAGGCTGACTCTCTTGGAGAAGGGCCCTTATTACATGGGCATCAAGGTTTACAATGTCCTACCACAGATAGTCAAGGAAAGTGCTACTCCTGGTTTATTTAAGAAAAAATTAAAAACCATTCTCATAGGTATGTGTCCCTATAAAGTTGAGGAATTTTTTGAGAAGATAGCCTCTACATGATTTGCCAATATAGTATGGTCACTGCTAGTGTTCTATTTATGTAATAGTTGGTTTGCTTTGGGTTGGGGTATGACAGTGGGTTTATAAGTGATCCACATTCATGTTTTTTTTCTCTTTCTTTTTCCCATTTTGAATAATTAAATGACATTTCACACATCACTAGAGCCTAGCTCTGCTTTTGTGATTTTTACGTGAAGAATTGAATAAAATAATAAAAATAATAATAAAATGATATCGATAAAGTACAATGTATCGATAACAGAATCTCGATATATATTGTCACATTCTGAGGTGACCGCATTTGTTGTGTCATGAGGCGACAAATGCGGTCGATTTTCATTTTTGCACCTCCCGACAAATGCGGTCAGCGACAGAGTGGGTCACATTCCTGAGGTGACCGCATCTGTCTTGTCAAGAGGCGACAAATGCGGTCGATTTTCATTTTTGCAACTCCCGACAAATGCGGTCAGCGACAGAGTGGGTCACATTCCTGAGGTGACCGCATTTGTCGTGTCAAGAGGCGACAAATGCGGTCGATTTTCATTTCTGCACCTCCCGACAAATGCGGTCAGCGACAGAGTGGGTCACATTCCTGAGGTGACCGCATTTGTCGTGTCATGAGGCGTCAAATGCGGTCGAAAAAATGACCCACTTTGTCGTCGACCCAGTTTGGCGCTATACCGCTGAATGCTGAAACGCTAATGAACTGGCAACTTGAACTTTCCCTAACCTAAAAGCTAAAAGGAAAAGGACGCTTTCAAGTTTCAAACATATTTTTAATCTCAGCTACCATCCGTCGGATTTCTTTGGAAACTAACTATACCATTCCATTCCGAAGACTTTTTACTACAAGGTAATTAAAACTAGAGTACTCTCCTAGCTCTAATAAATAACTAGCCTGGTTTTCACTAGTAGAGTTAGACAACACAAAACAAGCAACGCTGAAGACAACATGGGGTTATGCATAACCCCATCTTTAAAATATCTATATATTGCATATAGATCCATTTTTTACACTGTTTTTCATGATCAACCTTTCAAGTATCATCTTTTCATGTCTCTCACGTGATTTTTCATGCCATTCACGGGATGAATATAAATGAATCGCTAATTGCAGAAAGTGGACTGCTTGTCCATGCAAGAAAATTTTTCAGTAGAGTGAGAAAACTTTCCTATTACTAGAATTTCGAACTTAATGGTTAGTTTTCCCTGGCAAAACTAACTTTATTATGTATGAACAAGTCCTATATAAGGGTAATTTTCAACTAGCATCATTCTACATTTTTTTAAAATTAATTAACATTTTTGGACATGTCCCCTTTCTGCAAAAAAAACTTTTCTGGTCACTAGAGATTAATAAATGTCTCATAAAAACGATATTTCGAGGTTAAAAATGACTTTTATTATTGCAATATGAATTTTAAATGATATATTTTGCTAACAATTCTTTTGTTAACAATAAAAATTTCGTAAGTAAAGTTTTACAAGAATTCAAACTCTTAAGTTGAATCGATCTAAAGTTCATAATTTGTAGGCCTGATGGCAATCACACACCAAGCGTAGCGTAGCTAGAAATTTGTCTCGTAATATGACTCGTACTTTTTACAAAAGCACTTGAATGGAAACATTCTCTTTATTTTTCTTTTGTTTTGCAGTAAACAATGCTTCGCAAATGATGAGTCTACGATTGCAAGCTAGCCATCGCAAATGTTCAGACATACATAATAATCTTGGAACCCGTATAGAAAACCTACAGGTACTGATTTTCAAGATTATCAAACCTTCACTCTGCAAGAATTCTGGTATTTGGAAGATCTCATCAGTAATATGTCTGCAGGTAAGGAATCCATGAATCAGTATAGTTCACGTTGGATTCTTAAATCAACATAAACTTGAACAATATTTTCTGACCAGATTTGATTTCTTCAAATTAATGATCTAAAGCTATTAATGAACACTGAGAAATCCTATGAAGAGTACATTTGAAGCATAGTATATGTTTATCATGGGAAGTATAGTTTATTATCATTGTGATATTTTTAAGTGAGGGCTTGATTCCTCTCATCAAACGAAGGAAAAAAGTTCTTATTAACATAGGTCCGAAAATACTTGGTTCCCAAGTTATAAAGGGTGAAAGATTTCGTCTGAATTTCAGTTCCCCTGCCGAAACGAACCGCTGCCCTACGGGTTTTTGTTGGCTGTAAATTAAGATGTGCAATTCAGCGTACTTTATGTAAAATGAACTGAAAAATTGAATAATACCGTTTCCAGACCTGTAGCTACAGTATTTTTTAAGATATGATACGAAATACGCGAAACTTCGTCCCGAAAAACAAGTTCCTTTAAGGTTTGAAGAAGATTTACTATGTTAAATGTACAATAAACGCAAAATATTTTTTTACAGAACTTGGAGAAAATTTAATTTCGAAGAGAATGAATAGAATGAATAGAATTTAATTTCGAAGAGAATGAAGTCTATAATAGACAAATGCAACCTTAAAAAGATAATCCTCAATTACATACACAACGCATGAAAAATAGACAAAATCTGTTAAGCTCTCTACTTTTCATGATAAAATAGACAAAATCTGTTAAGCTCTCTATTTTTCATGCGTTTTGTATGTGATTAAGGATTATTTTTTGAAGGTTGCGTTTGTCTATTATAGACTTATTCTACATCTTTCTCTTCAAAATTAAATTTTCTACAAGTTCCATAGAAAAATATTTTGTGTTACATTTAACATAGTAAATCTGCTTCAAACCTTAAAGGAACTTGTTTTTTGGGACCAAGTTTCGCGTATTTTGTCACATATCTTTTAAATTACTGTAGCTAAAGGTCTGGAAACGGTTTTATTCAATTTCTCAGTTCATTTTACTTTAAGTACGCTGAATTGTAGGATCTTAGTTAACAGCCAACAAATACCCTTAGGTCTTCGTTTCAGCAGGGGCACAGAAATTCAGACGAAATCTTCCTCCCTGTATAACTTGATTAGATTTTTTTTTATTCTTTTTTATTTTATTTTTTTTGAATCACGCCCTGACTTATGGGCACCTTTTTCCAGAACATTCTGTATATATTAATTTATATATCTATATGCTTTCTGGAAATCGGAACGCCTGACCGTTCTCTGTGTACACACCCCCTAATAGGAAAGAGATTGAAATGAGATGTTAAGAACAGCATTCAATAGTAAACGCTTCCTGTTTACTTGATAAGTACAGGATCGAAACTTGAGATGTACAGGTGTCGAAAGTGTAATGCAGAGCGTGATGGGATAACATTTTCCAAAATTATGCAATTACCCGAGGTACTGTGTTATCAACCTCAAGAGGTTCTTGCCAGACTCAACAAGGAAAACTTAGCATGTTTCATTGATCAACTCAATATGACACCTTATGTTCATTCTGGTACTTGTTTTTCAGAATGCCAATCAGAGGTGAAGACCTATGACCTTATGGCAACTATATGCCATAAAGGAGAGAGTCCTAATAGCGGACATTACATTTGCTACGAGTTTATGGACGAACAAAAAATCTGGTTCGAATACGACGACGAACGTGTGACCAAGGTCACAGCAGATAAGGTTGCTTCATGTGAACTTCATGCGCTGTATGTTGTTAAGGTTTGGAGGTGGCCCCGTTTGCCCGCTGCATTCTTTGGCTGAATCCGAGATATGTGGAAACAAAATGAATGACCAGTCAGAGTAAGTACTCTTCCTTCCTTTTTTTTTTTATTTACTATTTGTTGATATATTACTTCGACCTTGGTGTATCTCTCAGTAGTTTAGGCTTATTCTTCTTATTTTAAATCATTTAATGAATTTAATTCATTTAGGGTAGAAGTATAATTTTTTATACAGTTTGAAGTATGCAATAATAATTTCATTCTCAGTATTTATGAGTCGCTTTAAAATGTGTAATTAGGCTTTTAAGATAAAGTATGACCTGCTTTTATAATATTTCTGTATTCGTATTGCACTGAAAAAGGTTTTCAAGAACTTGATTGTAAAGTAATGAATTTATCTCATTTCATATCTATGTATACGACAATCAATCTATATTCATGAAAAAATGTAGTAAAATAAGGCAACTGTTCTGGTAATCTATTTGTTAATGCAACGGTTATATAATGAAAGTTTTTAAAACACATCTTGGTCTTGCCAGACGTGTAACAACTTGCCAGTGCTTTATAGGACAAATAAAACCGTTGCATGCACTTTTTTACCTATGACCACTCAATCAAAGTATCACATGGCTAACTTATTGCTAGGCTAGAAATAAACCAACTAGCCTATATGGTTGAACAGATTGAAAAAAATACATTGGGAGAAACAACTTGCTTCTCGGCAAAAGTGAAATTGTTGACTGAAAACTCGACGAAATGAGTTCTTGACAATCTGAAAGTTTGATTCACTGAAAACTTATGGACTGAAAGCTTCACAAAATGAAAACTTGACGAACTGAAAACATGACACGCTGAAAACTTGACAAACTTTTTTGTATAAAGTGTTGAACGAATAATGTTTTAGAAACTTGATCTACTTTCATAGTTAACTAATTTTTCATCTTATTTAACAATTCAATCTTCCATAGTACATTGTTTTCCAATACAGTCACAAATTTTTTCAAAGACAATCTCGAATTATGATCACAAATTTTACACCGTTTAAGCTCGTCTGAGATTTACGAATAGGATGAATCAATGTCCGGATGCATTGGTATAATATATTGTCAGTAACGGAATGAAAGATTGTTCTCAAGAAAAATAGGGTGCTTCAAGCTTATCAACAAGGATCACACATGAGAATTCATCTTAATAATTCTCGATCACTTTGAATGAATACCGTACTTTCAAAGCTACATAGTGAATGAATACTTTTAAAGCAACACAACCGCCCTTTGATAATAAGCAGTTCGTAATGGAAAGTGAAAATGAAAAATAATTATAATTCTCATAAGGATTTTTTGGTGGAGGTTCCCTTACGGAAAGGCATTAAGGAAAAATACTTGGAGCAGGAACAGAACGGTCAAGATTCCAGCTTGCTAGCGGTCTTCTATATCCACATTTATTATATCAATAAATCAATGACTTTTTATAATTGCACAGCTGTTTAGTGTCATCGATCTTCACCGCGACTTACTCGTTCTATTCGCTTGTTTAGCCGTAGATTATAATTTTTTTGCTTGATGTTTTTGTGTAGACTACATGGAAATTGCTTTTCAAGATTGAAAATAATTTTTCAGTTCTTTCGTTGCAGATGTTTACTGTCACTTTGCTATGGGGCGTCACAAATCCATTCAACAAAAGTGGATCTAAAGAGATGGAAAACGTGGACTCTGATTGTGTCCTACAAACGATCATAAGACAAATAATTCTCGTGGTCTTCATTTACAAGGCAAGTTAATGTCAATGTTATCGACAATTTAAATCTAGTATTTGAAGTATCAGTATTTTTGAGGACAATGCTATCCTTTATACAAATAACTATCTTTTACAGTGGTGGCTCGTCCATTAGGACTCTTGGGCGCAGCCCTCCTTTACTAAATACATATTTGAAAATACCGGGTGTTTGAATAAGAACTCTGTAGTCTTAATGTGTCATAGAATATTTAAAAAGTAATATACACTATTCCAGTTTGTGGTGTTTGATTCAGAAACTGTCTAAATTTTGTCCCCCTGCAGTTTTGTGTTTTTCCAACAAGATGGCGCCCCTCCTCATTACAGTAATCATGTGCGCGCGGTTCTAGACACTCGCTTTCCGGGAAGAAGGATAGGGAGAGCTGGCCCAATCGCTTGGCCATCACAAAGCCCGGACTCAACCCCTCTGGTTTTCTTTTGGATACACTAAAAATGTTGTGTACAGTGAAAAAATCCGAGACATAAACCATTCACGGGAAAGAACCGTCACGGCTGTTGGGACCGTTACACCTGATATGCTGGTGAATAAATGGGGGGAACTTGAATATCGTCTCGACGTGTGCAGGGCAACAAATGGATCCCATGTTAAAGTGTACTGATGTTAAACAAAACCTAAAGGTTCTCTCTTTCATTGTATGCACTTTGTTGATGTAGCTTTTCATTAATTTACACATTAAATTTATGCCTAAAACTAGGGAGTTCTTATTCAAACACTCTGTACTATCAGCGTTTTAGAGGATAGAACTAAATTAGCATCAGCATTGTAAATCTCATGAATTTCACGATAATTTTTTCTAGCCGTATGAGTAACAAGAGAAGTCTACCGTACGCAGCTAGACAGTGTTTTATGCAGAGGTAACATGCTAGCAGAGATCGTTCGGCTGAGAGTCCATAATCTCCACATTTCCATAATTTTACTTATTAGGGTATAAACACACTGAAGGCGGAGCGGAGCGGGGCTTCACGACGTTGTGGAGCGTCGTGAAAAATATCATGTTAAGTAATAAGATGCAACACCTGATTGCATCCAAACTGGAAGCTTCTACTCGCGGAGCGTGGCGTCAAACTTTGGACAAGCTAGTTTGTTTTTTGGAGCGTCACAGTGCGAGTGCCAGTCTGGTCTACTCTTGTACATAATAATGCACTTGTTCTACTACATTTTTCATCATCTAGTACACTAGTATATTTACTGTTTGCCCAAATTCCCCTGTAATGTGTATTATTTGATTATTAAGAAGAGTAAATTTATCTATTGCATTTTGAAATCAAAAGTAAGGCTATTCTAATCAGTTTAATTCATATTTCTATGAAATTTTAAAAATTCATCAATTCTTTGACCATCAAGTAAATTTTGTAGGGAAAATTTGGCTCAATATCCAATACTTGAGTAATTATTCTTACAAAGTAACGTCCGTGCAAACTTAGACAACGCCATTTTCTAGGCCCTTGACGCTTAACGCTCAGACGCTTTCTGTGTGTATCATGAACGCTCTGACCACGCTCCGCTCTGCCGCCAGTATGTGTTTACCCTATGCCCGGTTGCACAATAGCCGGTTACATTTTAACCGTGATCTATTTCAGAAGAACCAATCAGAGAAGGCGTTTTTGAAAAGACGGCTTCTCTGATTGGTTCTCGTGGAATTAATCACGGTTAAAATTTAACCGGCTTTTGTGCAACCTGCACTTAGCGTTTCAAATGGGAGGGTGTATACATGACATATTGCATGGCGAGAACATGGTTGATTTGGACTCCAACCGAAACCAACATATATATCGTACATGACCACATGTATACAATTAGTAGATTACTACTCCCTCTCTCTCACTCCGCCACTCACTACCTCATATTTCACTGACTCTTGAGAAATAATATTTATATCCCTATCAATGGACATGAGATTATCAAAATAATTGCTATTCTATTATGATTGTTAACTTATATGCGATCAATCTTTCAAATAATTGAATATTCATTACATCTGCTCGTATTAGTTGTGTTAGTATGACTGTGGTCAGCTTAGACCGCACGAAATCGGATTGTCATCTGCTAATTTGAGTATGTAAACACATGAACTTGGTATTCATGCTATAATTTAATAATTATTTTGCTTAATTACAACTATAATTTGTTTGGTAAGTTTTGAGTCTTAATCTGTAAAGTTTCAAGAAGGATAGTGCAGCATATTCCAGGTTATGTGATTACCATAGAGATGTGATTTGAAAACAAACTCTCATCTGTTATGATCTCTTCTGCTACTGCTCAAGTAGCCTAATACTGATTTTATTAGAATGTCGCACTATGTAAGTGAAATAATTTTATAAGTGAAACTGAAGAGAAGGATAGACTTCGTAATTTGAAAAACGATAAGGTACTGTAATCAAAGCATTCCTTATTATAATTCTACTAGTATATTCATTTCAAGACGTATCTCGTTTTTTGGAATATTACAGTATCAGCATAAAACCTCTGTTCTTGGAAGCCCTTCTCGTAGCTATCACTTTATTTTGTAGGATCTACTAATTATTTTTAAATCTCAAAGTATTTATTATATTTCTTCAAAAACAGAAAGTTGAATAACCATGTAGTAGATTTTTAATATATAAATAGAGTTATTTGTTGATTCAAAACTCAATAGGACCAGTCCAAAATTAATATTATTCAAAGGGTAGCTTATTTGAAAACTGCTGCTTTCAGTCAAACAAATTTACAAAGTAAATTAACTTAATATTCTTGGGAATATGGGTTTGTATTAAAATACTCATTGAGTCCTCCTCAAGTTTGCCCACGAGCCGGCACTAATCTTTCCCCTTTTTGTCATTTCATTTTGTATCTTATATAACAATTAAACTATCATCATGATTTGGAATCATTTTGTATACCGTATACAGTACGCTAGCTTATGATTTATTTATAATTCTTTACATCTTTTATTTGAAGCAATGTCTGTCTTCAAAAAGGCTCCTTATAATATCATAGTATCATCTGCATTACTGAGTACAATTTCAAAGAGTTTTATCACCGAAGATAATACTTCTTGATTGATTACTTTGTTTGTTTTGTTGTCAATGATCTTTCTATTCTTCTATTTCTATTCTACTTCTGTTTAATAAAAACTGAACTCTTTAAACTTGTACTCTTTAGTTCTTGTATATGTACATAATATTATATAATTACTTTTTAATTAAACTCACTACTTTTGCCAGTAGAGCCAAAATTTTATTATTACTTTGCTTAATATTATCACATAAGAATAGAATAGAATAAATTTTTTCACTTGCTCAAATATCATAATCTTGTTAATTTTATTGTACTGTATACTTCTAAACTATGTACTTTTGTAAACTTTATCACTGTTATTATTTTGTGTTTGTAGAAATGTCTGTAAAATTATTTGGCAAATAAAATCTCATTAACCAAGGTCCATGACCTTTATCGTCTTCCTTATTGGAAACATCCATTTGATGGTGAAATATATACCGCCATCTCAGAAGTCATATGTTCCCAATAAAGGCGGATTCCCTGATACTAGTTTTAGTGGAGGTCTCCTGTACAGTGAGAATATTATTCTCATAAGTTCTTATTGATGTATTCACACTCGCTCGGCCGTCCCATTAGAACTCATGGGAATACTATCTTCACTGTACCGGAGACTTACACTGATACTGTTGTTTGGGAATTCAGCTCAATAGTTGAATAATTAACTGACAGGCCCGATTTAATTGCATTGCTATTGCTATAAATTATAATTTTCCAGTAGCGAATGAATGTATGTAAAGTATTTGTTCTTTTTTACAGTATATGATACCGTTTATTGAAGTTTTTTCAATATTATCATCTGATAGTTGTCCACCTTGTGAGAACGGACATATTGTTCAACATATTAAACCATCTGGGATCAGCAATATTCGTCCTGTCCACACTTCAAATGGAGGTGAATATTTTCTATTTCAATTGATTCTTAATTGATATTTATACTTTTGATACTTGATGTTTTTGACTTGATGAGATATCAAAATGCTAACGAATAAATGCATGGAAGTTGTATACCTCCAATTTATACGAGAAACCATGTGTGGAAGTGCATTAGTAAAAATAATTATTAGTTATTTTTTAGTAAAACTGGTCTACTCTTAAATATTCACGATAGCAGCATATTCACTCCATTCCTCCAGCACTGTATACTAGAAATATGCTTGCCCATATTGATGAAATAAAAATATGATATAAAAGAGTTATTCATTTGTTACAAATGTAATCACCTCAAGCTCACTTTTGAAACACTGATTGAAAGGTACAAGTACACAATTAAATAAGATAGTTTCAACATATTGTTCAACATATTAAACCATCTGGGATCAGCAATATTCGTCCTGTCCACACTTCAAATGGAGGTGAATATTTTCTATTTCAATTGATTCTTAATTGATATTTATACTTTTGATACTTGATGTTTTTGACTTGATGAGATATCAAAATGCTAACGAATAAATTCATGGAAGTTGTATACCTCCAATTTATGGAGGTCTAACTACAGTATGGTCTTAAAAAATTTGCTGTCAAGTTTCAATCTCAATTTAACAATCAATGAAGTTACTAGACCAGGTGAATCTACTCATTGTGAGGGGACGTGTATTGACAATATTGCTACATCAATTCATTTTGAAAGAATTATCTCAGCAGAGGTTGAGCCGATGATTGTCTCGGATCATTTTGCTCTAGTGCTTAGCTGCCAACTTGATGTGACTGATCCTACAGCTTCAAAATATTTAATAGGTAATAATAAGTCTAGAAGAATTATCAGACCACTTAATTACACTAATATTGTTAAATTTCAATCAATAATTGCAAGAACTAATTGGTTAGATGTTTATGCAATCAATAGTATTGAGGATAAATTTTCCCACTTTCTCAATAAATTTATTTGTATTGCTGATGCAGCTCTTCCCATCATATGTGTTGAAAGTGGCAGATGTCCTCCAGTAAAATTATTTTGGTACACTGAGGAGATTAAAAATATTAAGGAGCAATGTTTACTTATGTACGACCTCTATAAGATGTCCGGTTCTGCCACTCATAAAAGCATGTATAATCAGTTGAAAAGATCTTTTAGAAAAATGGTAAAAAAGACTAAACTCGATTACAATAATAATCGTATTTTGCGTGCTAAAAACAAGCCAAGGGAATTGTGGTCAATAGTCAGAGAGAATTTGAATAGGAATGAAGTAGCTAAAGGTGATAAAATATCTAGTCATACACCAGATGGTTTCAATGATTTTTTTATTGACAGTATAGATGAAAAATTGCGTTCAATAGCAGATCCTGTCCATGACGTTTTTCATTATCTTGACAATTACAAAAATTCAATGCCAAACTCTTCAAAACCCTCTTTCTCTTTTCATCTTACTAGTGTTGAGCAGGTTCATAGTGTAATACTATCCTTAAAGAATAGTGCTTGTCTTGATGTGTATTGCTTGAATTCTTACTTGTTGAAACTGGCTTCTCCCCATATTTGTGAAGTTCTGTGCTCTCTGTTTAATGATTGTATTCTTGATGGCGTTTTTCCTAATTGCTTAAAAATTGTCAAAATAATTCCTCTTTTCAAGAAAGGTTCTGCAAGTGAGTATAATAATTTTAGACCGATTTCTATCATTCCAGTTATTTCTAAAATCTTTGAGGTAATTTTGTATTGTCAGATTGTTGAGTTTTTTGAAAATAACTCACTGTTCTCCGATAGTCAATTTGGGTTCAGACCTAATAGAAGCACAAATACAGCTATATCTGAATTCATGGAAAACTGTATCTATTCTATTGATGAGAAGTGTAATCTACTAGGCAGCTTCTATGACATGAGCCGAGCGTTTGATACAATATCTCATCCCATCTTATTACAAAAGCTCAAATTCTATGGTTTTGATGACATGTCAACCAATTTAATTGCCTCTTACTTGAGTGATAGATTCCAATCTGTTTTTTATGATGGCTGTTTTTCTAATTATTTAAAAGTGTTATCAGGCGTTCCACAGGGTTCCACACTAGGTCCTATCCTCTTCATTATATATGTTAATGATCTTCCTGCAGCAATCAGTTGTAAAAATGTAAAACCATTTATGTTTGCTGATGATTTAGCTGTTCAAATAAAAAATAATGGTCTTTCTGGTAGCTTACATACGGTTAATGAAATAATTGAAGATTGGACAGCTTCTAATTCATTGTGTCTTAATAAGGACAAAACTCAACTTTTGGAATTTGGATTTAGATTGCAACCTGACAATGCAAAGTTTCTCGGTATTACAGTTCAAAGCAATTTAAAATGGGGCTTACACATCAAAATATTATGTGGCAAACTGTCGAAGGGAATTTTTATGTTAAATAGATTAAAGTTCATTGTTGATAAGAGTGTTTTAATTTCAGTGTATTTTGCTTATCTTCATTCCCATTTGTATTATGGTGTTGTTGCCTGGGGTAATGATACGAATGTAAATAAACTATTTGTGTTACAGAAACGAGCAGTAAGGGTCATTGCTAATGTGAATAGCCGTTTTCACTGTGTAGATTTATTTAAAAAATTCAAGATTTTGACAGTACCAGCTATTTACATTCTTGAATGTCTTATGTATGTAAAAATTAATTTAGCAAGTATTTCTGTAAATAGCAACGTTCACAACCATTACACTAGAAATTCTGAATCGCTTAGAGTGAACCAGTGCAATTATGCAAATACATTGAACTGTTTTAAGGAGTTCGGTATACGAGCTTATAATAAGCTTCCTGCACATTTAAAAGAGCTAGAAGTTGGTAATTTCAAAAGAGCCACGAAAAAGATGTTAATAGAAATATGTCCATATAGAAAAGAGGAGTTTCTAATTTGAGGGTATTTTGTTTGATGTTTGTATGCTTGTGTTTGTATTTTTATTTCTTTGAATGTAGCCTAAATACTTTTATTTACCATGTTTAATCTATGACGATGCTATGCATTTGTATAAATGTTTTCTGCAATAAAGAAATCTTGAATCTATCTTGAATCTTTTTGATAATCTTATCAGTTTAGACCAGAAATGAAGCAATTTTCAACATTATATCTATATAGGTACTGGATTTGAGGTGATTAGTCATCATTGCGGCGGCTTTGTCATTAGCCAATATTGAGTACATATCTATAGTGAGGTCCACGTTATAATGGCAGTGTTTGATTAGCTATCCTTGTCTATCCTTGATTAGCTATCCAGTATTGCTATCCTTGTCTATCATTCAACAAAGCTGATAGCTCTATCTCTTTCTCGCTTTGCTCTGTTCCCAGATCGTTTTTTAACAATGTAGAAATATAATTAATTTACAAAATATTCAATGTTGATTATGAAATCATTAAAAAATATCATTTCTTGCTTGATACAATATAATTGATTATTTTAAACGAGAATGAACAGTTAATATTACATCAATAAACCAGTATCAGTTACCCTCAATACAAGACAAGAGGACAAGAGGCATTGACAAGACAGAGGATAGGCAACGTTGTTTTATCTTTCTCCAATGCCATTATAACGTGGACCTCACTATAGTAGTTGAAAGATTCTCGGACTAGCAACTAGTTCTGAGCACGCACAAATTTCCAAGGCTCGTTCTTTTATCTCTCTTTATCTCAACAATTGATGTATATTGTCAATTTTTGTAAATGTTACCATAGGCGACAGCCTTGTAACAATTATCAATAAATATCTTATCTTTTCTTAAATTTAAACTCCTCCCCAGGTTAGTCGTATCACCAGTTGCACCGCAAAACTCTCAAAGATTGAACGTCTTCTGCTCCTTCAATAGTCAATAGTAAGTCAAGTTTCAAGTTATTTTCTCATTTATTCCCAGGATACCGTCATATCCAGACTGTTTTATTCTACAGATTCACTTCTCTTCTAGCACTCCTTTTTAATAACATTATTGCTTTCCATTCAACCTACGCTGACCTTACATTCAACCTATGTTCGTTCGCGTCTGGTGATTTTATGCCAATATTAAAATAGTAATTTACTGTTTTTGGAGAGACATAGTGATATTCATCAATAATAAAACATTAGAATATTGTCTAATAATATTACGAATTTATTAATAAGTTACAAAGATGTTCTAACACCTATGGTGTCATAGTTTCAACACTGAAGATGACACCGTAAGTGTTGAAACATGTTTATAACTTTTTAATAAATTCATTATATTTTTAGACAATATTCTAGTGTTTTATTATTAGTAATTTACTGTTTTAACAGCTCTATCATTGAAAATTAATAGGTCCCGTCGTGTGCATGCTGGACTAGACTGCTATAATATGCTTGGTCCAATATAATATAATATGTTGGTCTGACTGAATATCAGCATAGAGAAACAATAGCGTAAGTAGATATCCCATGGTATAGGGCGTTTATGTCGCAACTTTTACTGTTATCTCAAGCTGATAGTCCACGTAGCTCTTTCCTGTGAAGCTTTATGACGCTGGTAGTCTCTCATATTGTGCCGTTCATACTTACCCGGTCAAAACAGTAAAAATCGACAATAATCGACAGTAATCGGCTTGAGATAACAGTAAAAGCTGCGACATAAACGCCCTATACCATGGGATATCTACTTACGCTATTGTTTCTCTATGATATCAGCTCAGTCACAGTGATAAAGTGATACCGTTAAAATTTGAAGTGAATATCGCTTTAGTTGCACCACCAACTTGAATTCTTGACCAGATTACATGTCATTCTAATTACATATGCATTTATTGATTCAGTTGTAAATTATTAAATTTCAACCTATCTAGCTCTATTCAAATATTCAGGTATGTTTATGTCTCATGTTGTTTTTACTTGTTTTGTGACGTCATTTCTAGTCTTGTCTGCGATTGTAGATCCACTCTATCGCGAGCTCGGCTATTTATGATGGTTTCCAACCATAGTTTGAGAAATTTATATTTAATTATACAAAAAAAAAAATTATATAATAATATGAATAGTATAATTCTAATCCGACAGTCATTCGTAAGCAGCTCATTTATGTTTCACCAAAAATAATAATGAATAATTTCCCTACAGAGTTTATTGAACATCCAACTATAAAAGCTTCCCCACACGGAATACGATATTGGATTATCAAAAATATTAATTTTAATTTGAAATTCATCAATTTATTATCAGCATGATGGTGTAAGGTACTTGTGTTTGATATTGTATTTATTATGTGAATATGATCTTGAATTTTATGTGGCGAATTATTCCTTAGTATAATTTTTCTTTATTTTGTCATCTTTATTCTCTCATATGAGTTCTCATGAATGTATAATGTAGTATTTTTTTGAGTGGAGTTCTTCGTTTCTATGAAAGATTGAGTACAATATGCATGGTTTCATGTTGAATTCATGACGTATATTATCTGTTTTATACTCATACTGTGAATAAATGCAATCATGGATTGATTAAACATATTGTTTTCTTCTACCCGAAATTGCATAAAATACAAAAAAACAATTTATCTTCCAGATATCAACGTTATGGTGCGTGTCACAAATTCGTTAACGCTTGTCATAACTACTCCAGTTGGTTATCTAAATTGAATAGAGGTTAGTATCTTATAAAATTTACCTATTTTGTGATCTGTTTGCTTTTTTCTCGTCTGTGATGTTGGTCTACATGAGATAGACTACCCTTGTCCTATTACTTACAAAGATGTAAGTTCTTTATTACTTCGACAAATTTAATCTTGTTGGAGTTTTCAAAAAGTTGAATCCAGGAGTCACAACAGTCGAGGTCCATCTTCAAACTTCTAATATCCGTGAATAAATTGTATAAAAATATTGTTTAATGTGGAGAATTGTTAATTTGTTATTTAAGCTTTAGTTTGGGTTTGCTTTGGCAGTTTCAAATAGATTTTAGGATTCTATATCGTATAGGAGTGAAATAACTCCACACTCTCACATAGGAAGATTTTAGAATTACAGTATTGAATTCCAACAAACAATAATTATCTACTATCTGAATAAAACATTCTTATTTAAATATTCTAAATTATACTATTTCTCCCATTACTGATAATACACTCGGTGGATTCTGCCAGTTGAACGGGAATGATTCCCGGGGAATCCTGTGTTTGGTTATTGTGTTTCCACCTCTCCTCGCCGCTCCTTCTAAAAGAGTTGGTTGGCTGAGAGCTCTACTCTTCCCCCTCCCTCTACCCAGGCACTCTTTCCCGGGGCTGGCACTCCAGCTGCAGTCGTGGTTGAAGCCAGATCGTTTCCAACTCCAAATCACAACACCCTCCCCCCTCCCATGTCAAACATTTCATTTGGAAATTGTTATTACACAAATTATATCTCATCCTTATATTAATTAATCATATGTATTCCATTAAATATTTTCACTATTTGTTTGTATGTTTTAATACTGTAATAGTACTTAGTTTATATTTTTATCAAATAGCCAACCTTTGTAAATATTGCCACACCTGTAATGTTTCCCATCTGCTTCCTGTAAATATCAGCTTCAGTTGCCACTGAAGATGTTGCCATAGGCAACGAAAACTAGTTTTGGTGAATAAAAATGTTATAGTGGAATTCGACAACATCTTTTTTTTCCTTTCTTTATCTTAATATGGAGAAGTTCCACAATATCTCTGATAAAAGTGTTAAATTTATTGTTTTATTATGGTTAAAATATTGCTAAATTACTTTTCTATTTGTGTTTGAGATGAATGTGGTTGGTGCTGCAGGCAACAAGCTGACTGGACATGCACAGCAGGAGGACTCGATTCGCGCCAACAGCCACTAGTGCGCAGTTCTTCTGCGCACCCACCTAGTGCAATCTCGTCTCTTTGATACTGTATCGACTGGACTCCTCGACTGCCGCTACAAGGTGCCAACCGCGTATCCCGAACTAAGTTGAGATAATTTCATCTTTTATTTCGTTATATAGGCTACAAAGAGTTCATTCAGTAACCTTCCGGTAGTCGCGTTGTTGTAAAAAGTGCAACAGTTAATCAATTTCTTATTTTAAAAGCGTATTTTCACTTTGCGGGATCTCGGCTATCATCTATGCCTTCAACTGCATCTCTCCCATTCACAATTGAAGGCAATTTAAATTAATAAATGATACATTTATTAAAAAAATTGATTTATCATCTTAATTACAGACTGTTCTAAAAAGTACAACACGCGACTGTTCGTTGTATACCAACAGGATCATACCAACTGGAAAAGAGATTCTGGAACCATTTGGAATGATAACTTTCAAAAATGAGTATCAAATGGAACTTATTTCATAAATTGCCATTAAAATAATTTTGATAACAAATATATTTTTAATAATAAAAATGACTGCTTAAAAAGTACAAGATGTGATCTTTCATGTTATTCTAAAGAACGCGATTACCGGAATGTTAATGATAGAATAAACAATAGCAAAACACTGGAATATGATTTTATTTTGTAGTGTTTAGGAATATATTAGCAGTTCTTTAACATGTAGTGGGCACTGTCTTTGCTCACTCTAATTTTGCATACTGTCGTAACTGAAAGTACAATAATTATAGTGTTGTAACTGCACTGGCAATAGAAGAAAACCTTGTGTGTTATTGGCAGTGAGTCATAGAATGATATATCCTAAGATTGGTTTTATTTTCTTCACATAAAGGATCGGTTAATTTATTCAGGTGTGCTCCCTCAAGCCCAATGATGAATTTCAGTAATAGAGCCCCAACATGATGTCACACCTTAACATATAGGCCTCTCATATAATAAATACTACAAACCATATCACTACTATATACCATATATTAAAACCCTTCACTGCAAGATTTTCAGAATTTGTTTGGAAATAAATTTAATTCGTGTATTAAGACTCACTGATACTGGGAAAAATACTGAAAAAATTCTAAAACTGTTTTAACATTCAGGGTGGAGTAGAAAGGGGTATGATGCATATATGCATCATCATGCATTGACATACCAGATTTCATATATGTTCAGAGTACAGCATGTAGCCTATTCCATGATATAGAAGTACTATTGGTTTCATAAAAAATCGTAATAATTCATGAAAAAATCATACTCAATATATTCTTAAAAAATAAATTTCAAACCTATATGCAAAAAAAATATTTATTTCTAACCTATATGCAAAAAAAAAAAAAAATTTCAAACCTATATGCAAAAAATAATAATAATAGAAAGACCAAAAAAATAAGAATAGAAAAACCTATATGCAAAAACAAATTAATAGAAAAAACCAACTATCACTAAAAATAGTAATCTAAGTACCCTACATATACATTGAAATTTACTGTTTTTCATAAATTGAAATTTACTGTTTTTCATAAATTGAAATTCACTGCTTTCCATCAATTTCTATGGAATTCTTTAAAGCAATTCCTATCTTTATTGAAGCAAAGATTTAGTCCACACTTATCACAAGTTATTGATGAATAGCTACTGCAACTTGGAAGCTTGCACCTCAATCTTGTCCCCCAGCTTTGAGTGTGACCAACTCCATCCAGCCTAACATCCTTCGGTGGCGGGGCAACTGCAGGACCTCTTCTCTTCTCCTGAAATTCTTCCTCTAGCTTGCTGGCGGTACTCGGCCTTCCTCTTTTTGCTTGCTCCTTCTCTCCAATTCCGCATAGTGTTATTGACAACTCCTCCCGAAATTGGCCCAGTGTCATCTTGTTGCCATGAACCCTCTTGAGCAGCAGCCATGAGTTCACGACAGTCAGGTCAATTAGGTGGTGGTAGAAGATTCGAAAATACCATTTCTTAGACCTGACAGATATTTTGTGTTGACCAATGAGGCTGTCCAGGAGATCAACACCACCCATGAACTTTACATACTCCTGGACAATTGCAGGGCGTGGTATTTCAATTTTTTTATTTTTTGATGCAACATATCTCTTACATTTGCCCAGAGGCTGCTCTCCTATAAATGTTGAAGCCAGAAGAACATTTTTGTTGTCATTCCATGACACCACAACAACATCCACATCATCGACAGTTGCCACACACTCATAACTTTTCAGATCCTTTTCTACTGGGAATTGTGATCCCTGGAAATCTATTTAGGCGGATTGTCCCTATTGAATGAATTCTTTCTTTCTCTAAATAAACCAACAACGGCAGGGTTGAATACCAATTGTCAAAATATATTTTGAAATGTTCATTTCTTGGCACAGACCGTGCCAGTCTGACCACAACATTGGCTGAGGCTCCAATGTCTGGCTCACCAGGTAGAACAATATTCTCTTGGCCTGTATAAAATTCAAAATTGTAGGCAAACCCCGAAATCCCACTGAGCACGAAAACTTTGAAGCCCCACTTGTGTGGCTTCATGGGGTTGTATTGTTTCATAAAATGTCTCACTTTTGTAGCACAGATTTGCTCGTCAACCGAGAGATTCTCTTCTTTGGGAACACTTTCAAATTTTTTCCGTAAATGTTCAACCACTTGCCTAATTTTATGAAGCCTATCGTGGTTGGGGTCATGCACAGGTAGAGCCATTGAATTGTCATTGAAATGCATGTATTTTTTTATTTCTTCAAATCTATTCACTCCCATCACATTCATAACTATAATAGTTCTGCTCCAGTAACTCCTAAGGTTGTTCATTCTTACAATTGACATGAAGATCAAAATCCCTAAATACTTTCTCAAGAGAGTTGGCTGAATTTCAAAAGGTCGAGCAGGGTCTTTTTGAACACTATATATTAGAGTCTGTTCACAAATTTTCATCAATAGTTCTTCATTGAAAAAGTAATTGAAAAATTGGTATGGAGTCTCTAGCTGCTTCACTTCTTCAGGGAGAGGTTTTTCTCCAGTAAATTGTACATCTGGTGATCTAAATTCTTTTTTTTCCAAATGACAGCCCTTCTCTGTGTGCTCCTACCTTGTTGATGCGATGGGCCAGGTTGAGGGGTTGATTCCTGAAGATTCTCCTGATGAGTAGATTCACCTTCATTCTCAGCTTCAACAGTTTTACTCCTCAACTTAGATTGGGAAATTATTTGACCTTCCTGAGTGCTGTCTTCTTCATCCGATGACTCCAAGTCGCTCCCATCAGGAATAGTAAATGAGAGCTCATGTCCCTCACAATCTTCAAACAATGCATCCAAAATTTGTTCATCACTCAATTTGTCAATGTCTTTTATAAAAATAAGAAACTGCTGAATTTCATCCAAACTGCTGAAAAAATATTTTTACACTAGCCTACTAACTTTATACGTCACTCTATTTTTCATTCCAATAATTATTGTTGAAATCAGAACTTTTTCACGAAAAAACAACACACAACACCTCTGGAGTCGTACTGTAAACATAACCTGCAAAGGCCGGGAGGTGAACATACCAGAATGCATGATGGTGCAAATATGAGTCAAACTGATTTTTGTACAGCAAGAAAATATTTCGATATAAATCATAATAGAATGATTTTTCCATGGTGATTGAATATTATGAGAGCTTATGTGTATTTTTTCTCTATTTTTAATCAGAATAAATGAAAAAAATAGTTCAAAGTGGCCTGTTGGTAGAACTTTCTGTGACGATGGCATGTCATATGGAATCTTGTTTGTTATAATTCTGACGCCATCTACCAGCTTTGAAGTGAACTATAATGGAAAAGAGATCTCTACAGATATACACAAACAAGAATAAAGCAAGAATACGGTCACCTAATACATATATACATGCTCTTACTGGTATGACTCACATATGCATCATTATGCAGTGAGTTATAGAATGATATATCCTAAGATTGGTTTAATTTTCTTCACATAAAGGATCGGTTAATTTATTCAGGTGTGCTCCCTCAAGCCCAATGATGAATTTCAGTAATAGAGCCCCAACATGATGTCACACCTTAACATATAGGCCTGTCATATAATAAATACTACAAACCATATCACTACTATATACCATATATTACTATTAAGCCAAATTTACATAGCTTTATAGCTATAATGCTCTGGGTCTTAGATTTTAAAATCCCCTACACATAGTTTTTGTCAAGAAATTCTTTAACTGAATAAAAAGGGTTACTCAAGTAGAATATCTCTAGACTCTGTTTGAACCTTCTGTTACAGAGTTGTCTCACCTCAATTGGAAGTCTGTTCATCAATTCAATTGCAGCATTTAATGGACTTTGATCTGTTTTATGCAATCTCCTTCTGTTAACATTAATCAAATGACTAGATCTAGTGTTATGCGAATGTGTTGTGCTTCTCAACTTCATTTTACCTGGATTAATTTACAAATATAATAGGCATTGCATTATGTATAACGAATAGAACGTTAATATTCGCAGATTAATGAAAATGTCTCTACAATGTTCTCGATATCGATTTTGTGCAATGACTCTGATATCCCTCTTTTGAATAATGAAAATATCTTTTGCGTGCGAGGCACGGCCCCAGAATATCAGGCCATAGGACATATGTGACTGGAAAATACCAAAATAGGCTTACCGCAGACCATCCTGTTCCAGCTCCCCACATAACCGTTTAAGGGTAAATACACCGCTACTCAACTTACTTTTTAGACCAGAAATGTGTTGGGTCCAGTTTAGAGATGAGCCTATAAATATTCCTAGGAATTTATGAACTTTGTCAGTGTCTACTACTGACCGATTAACTACTTCTAAGCTCAAAAGTGACTGTTTTTTTATATCCTCATCTATGCTAGCCACACTCATTCGGTTCGGTACGTTTTCGGTTCGTTGCCGAAAACGAATGAGACTTGCATACATATCAGGTTTTCATTCGTATGGTTCTAATTCCTTATTTTCTTCTCAGACACAGCTGTGTTTGGATTTTCACAATATTCATGCTGGTATTAAAATATAACAGCTGGTTTCAAATAGTAAGATGTGATTCCTTGAACAACAAAATTTCAAGTTGATCAAAATTTTTAACTTTTTGAATAGTTTCTCTATGAATATGTTAATTTTGGACGTTCAGAGTGATTATTTTTTCAAATTATTTTTTTTTCTTGTTTTGACACATGGTACATAACCTTCATCTCTTCTCTACATTAATGAAATCATGTAATTTTCATGAAAAAATAAAATTATAATAGAAATTCTCCCTGAGTTTAAATTTATCTCCATATTTTTTAGCAAACTATTCATTGAAAAAAAAATCCTCTAGTGAACTAACTGAAATGAATTGACCATATGATTTTGACATAGAAGATTTTGAAACATAATCACGATGTCATGTTAAAATAAAAACAAAACACCGAGCGTGCGTGAAAGACTTTGTTTTTGTTTCCTGTTTCCTAGCAATGAATTCGAATATGATAAAACCTATTCGTGTCGAGGGGGCGTTAGGTGCTTTGCGGTTGCTATTCGGAACCGAATTCAAACCGAATTACCGTTTCCTACTTATTGGAATCTGCCGAAAACAAAACAAACCGAACCGAATGTGTGTGAAACTAGCCTAAGGAACAGTTCGTTTGCGTTCAACCAATTTTGTACAAATTTGAGATTATTCCTAGACAGTGCAACCACCTGAGCGGCATTTTCATGTTTATTGAGCACTGTGGTGTCATCTGCATATAGTAAGACCTTTGATGGGACATTTATACTCAGATCGTCAATCATGATTATAAATAGTAGTGGTTCCATTATAGAGCCTTGTAGCACTCCACATTTAACAGGCAAAACACAAGAGCTCTCACCATCCACACAGACATATTGAGTTCTGCCCTGCAAATAGAAGACAGTAACTCAAGGGCAGGTCTCCCAACATGCAAGTGCTCCAACTTAGCCAGAAGGATGTCATGTGACACACAATCAAATGCTTTGCTAAGGTCACATAGTGATACAGCAGCAGTGGTTTTTTCCTCAAAACAGACAATAATTTCTTCAACCAAATTTATTAGGGCATGTATAGTTGAAAGGCCTTCCTGAAACCAAACTGGGTCTTGCAGAGCAAGTTATTAGCCTCAATAAATGTGCACAGCTGCTTCCCCAGTAGGATTTCAATAATTTTCAATAATATAGGGACTAAGGTAATCGGTCTGCAGTTGGTAATCTCATCATGCTTACCTCTTTTGAAAACATGCATCACTTTAGTAATTTTGAGAGAAGACGGAAATTCACCCTTGGCAATGATTTCATTTATCAGAGCTGTAGATTACAATACAATCTATAACACGCTTAAAAAGAGCATTAGATAGTCCATAATGATCTTTGCTATTCTTTGGGGACATGTGCTTCACAACTTCCAGGACACAATTCTCTGTAATAGGTTAGAAGCTAAACTTTCCTATACTTACAGAGACATTCTTATTTTCCAATAGATTGGCTGCAAGTGCATTATAGATTTTTTATAAGTTTATTCTTAATTTCTTCGGCAATATTTGCAAAATAGCATTTGAAGGTGTCTGGAGTTATAACCTTTGGAGGGAACTTTGTCTCTGATATATTTCTATTAAAAATGCTCTAGAATGTTTTCGTCTCATTCTGTAAATTTTATATAACACTTCTGTTAGCCTGTTTTTTGCTTCTCTTATACTCAGTTTCTACAAGAATTTTCCCCCTAATGTACAAATCTCTGTATTCAGGATTTGTCTTAGAAAGAATGTACATAAAATCCAGCCTGTTCTTGTGATTTTTCAACTCTGGAGTGTACCAATTGAGCTTATTATTACTATTTGAATTCCTACCATTATTGTAGTTAGGATTTATTTTCTAGTTTCAACGATACTCAAACCATAGGTAATACCTCACTGAATTCAAGAATCTATCAAAACTTGCAAAAAATCACAATCACTAAAAATCTCAGACCAACTTTCTTTCAGCAGATGACACCTAAATTTACTTATTTTACTTTCATTAATTTTTGTCGGTTTTTTATAAGTCTTTTATCAATATTGTTATTCACTTTGACTATGGATATTAGCTGGCCCAAGTGATCGCTAACATGACAATTACTTACTTGTACATTTAAATTTTGTTGGAAAGATGTGAATACATTGTCAAGACAATTGGTGCCCCTTGTCGGTTCATACACTATCATTTCAAAGCCATACATTACATACATCATAAATTAATGCAATATTCCGCATTCTTGTCATCTGCAGCATTAAAATGTGAATTGAAGTCGCCACAAAATATTGTTTTTCGGTTTTTCTTATTCAAATAACTAAGAGCCAGTTCTATTACCCTACAAAATGTAACAAAATTACCTTGTGTACTTCGGCAGACTGCAATGGCTATTGTGTCAATATCCAGAAACTCTACACCTGCTAATTCACAGTCCAACTCCACAGAAATATTATTTAATACTTTATACTCAGAAGCAGTATACTTGGAATAAATGGCCACCCCTCCGAGAGTTGAGCGGCGGTAACCAGTCACTAGTTGGAGGTGTTTGAGATTAGAGTTCACTTCTAGCTCAAAATCAGTCATCCAATGCTCGGTAATACATTACTTTAATGGTATTCATTCTAGCCAATTAGAAAAATGTGAACGACATTCTCCTTCTTAATGCACAGTCTATCACTCCCTTCAAATAGTCACTCCTAAATTACATACAACACACATTATACATACATACATTTTATGTATACATATAAACAACCTTCAACTTTTTTGTCGATAAATTTTCTCTCATTAGTACCGGAACAATCTATAGCATACAAAGTTTCAGTCACATTTGCTCAAATTTATTCTCAATAATTTCAATCACAATTTAGCTTTATTCAATGATGTCGATTTTATAACATCAAACAAGAAACGAAAAAGTAGACTGCGGAAATGGTAATTAGAGAAATAAATATACAAATGTATAATACAATAAAAATAAGTCTTCAATAATACTTTGCTTAGTGCATCTTACTACATCATCACAAATGAAATTCATTTCACCTCATTCACATTAATGAGATTATTTTAAATTCTCAAAATTGAGTATTACATTTTCTTTTTAGGATAAAATCGTAAAAAAGGTATTACAGTAATACACATCTAGTAACTGTTAGATCTTTTTAAAACACGAGAAAAGTCCAACTAAGGGCCTCCAATCCAAATTAGCAAGTTATCTGTTAAATTCTATTTATTTATATTCAATGAAATGATACATTAAAATGATGAATAAAATAATAATGCGCCATAAGATATATTTTATAGCCTGTCAATCAGAATAAATGAATAATTGAGACATGTTTCGTTCATCATCTTGATCTATAAGTAATTCACACAAGAAATAATGGCTTCCATGTTTTCTGGGTATTAAACTCAAGGTGTAATCTAATTTCAAAATGAATCGAACTTTTTTAATTTTTAAAATGATTGATGTCGAAACTTATATCAAGTGTAGAATATCAAAACTAATTCAGATTAATATCAGTAATATTAATGCACTGAGTGGACTTGATATTAAAATTATTGAAACTTTTTAAGCTAAATATTAACTAAGAATGAATGAAACATAGATTTGACAGCTCTTAAAGGACAAATGAAATATTTGAAAACATAATTCACTGTATCCAGCTTTATTACCCTGAACAAAGTGACTGGCGAACATTTATTGAGATCTAAATAGAAAAGGAGGATTATAATGTAAAATAATTTATTTTCAGGGATGATTTAAAGCATAACTACCTCATTTTTTACTAATAGTGATTATTTTTTTTATTAAAAAAATCAACATATTAATTCCCTTTCATTTATAGAATTTGTATAGACTACAAATAAATAAATAATTATGAACTTGATGCAAAATATCTTTGCAGGTAAAAATTCTAAATATCAAATTCACTCACTGAAAGGTGGCTTCGCATAATATATGGCAAATCGATTAGCCAAGTTATTATAAATGGCAAAATAATGGAATCATTGTGACATATTCCTATCACGAGAGTTCCATATTCATTTAACAATGCTCTTAAAATCACTTGTGCCTGTGCGATGATTATTTCTATAGTATTTTGAAAAATGAAGTAGTCATTATATAAACTTCATTAATAATAAGAGTATGCACTTCAAATGATCTCCATCTTTGTAGGGAGAGTTGGGAGCATTCATCCTGATAATGTCTGATAAGCAACACGCTATAACAAGATGAACATCTCTCAAATCAAATTTTTTGAATTCGTCATATTCTTAATCAATCTAAACAAAACAGAAATATAAATTCATCATTTTCACAATCATTGAATAGGTACTGTCAATTAAAAAAATATTTAAATCTAACAAAGCATTATCAAATTCGATTATACTAAGAATAGTAATAGCCACATAATTCAGCTGCAAATATGTTCCTTGTTTTAAATCATGAAACTACTTTATATTTCAATTTGAATATTATAATGAGCACCAGATGTAAAATAACAATACCTTGTCAGACTTGCTTTACTCACACTTTGCTGCACACTTTACTGTCAGTTCGAAATTCAAGTGTCTGGTGAAATCATTCAAGTCCAGTACATCATCTTGATCTTTTAACTCATTTTCATTTTGCCCCACTCATCATTATAGCTATGGGCAGATTTGGCTCCTTGTTGTACAGTAGATAGAATGGTGAGAAGCCTGCGAATTGCGCGGAAGTTTTTTCATGAATCTCAAAACATAAACTGTACTTCTCAATACTTTATAAAATGATGAGCATCGCTCTATCAATTCTCTAAGCGGGAAGGTAATTTTATCGGGCATAACTAGACTGTGCTGTTCTACTGCGCTTTCAATTTTCAAAATAATTGGATATTCAACCTCTTTGACAACACTCACAAAATGATCGAACAGTGCACCAGAGCACCGATGATCATTCAAGCTGAGCCTGTTGGGATTGACCTAACTGAGAACATTACATGGCGATCCTCCCTACACCAAATCAATATTGGAACGATGCACTGGTGCTTTGGTGGCAGTCAGTCCTCTGACGTCACCGAGTTGATGGTGATGGCTCAGGTCACCAAAATGTTTAATTTCGTTCCCAATTATTTTCCATGGAAGAGAATTTGATTGTTTTGTTTTTTGACGGTCCGGTTTGGTCAGCACATCAAAAAATAGGATGTCATGTTATAGTCTGGTCGCGCACATAGAAGTTGCCCCCGCGAAATAAATTCTAAAAAACGAAATAAATTCCAAAAAATTGAATAATACAAATATTAAAATTGAAATTACGAATAATATTAGAAAACAATCTTGAGTATGACAGTGACGTGTAACCGTGACTGTGACGTCACCGGACAGTGCGAACGAGTATCGAAGTGGACCTGTTCCAATAAATGCTTTGTCAGATTTTACAATAGCTTATGGTAGGGGTTGATGATATTGGTACTTGTGTATCATTCGGTAATTTAGTACACTGGTTGGCTTCTTAAATTTGTAATAAACGATTATCAAAATTACAAGAAGTATAAATGTACTTGAAACAAAAATTACAATGTGGCGTGTCTTAAGGACGAAAGAATCTTCAAAATTCATAAAATCAAAATCTCTAGGTTCAATATCATCAAGTTCACTAACATCTTTCAAATCGATAAGTTTAGTATGGGTTTTATTTGGTACATGACTTAATTTTTGTGTGTATGTGGTAACTGAAGTAAACGGTAATTTTACATCTGTCATTTTATCATTGATATCCAGATTGATAAGGAAAGATGAAGGAGTATTTATAGTGCCATTATTGATATTAATTTGATCAAACTTATATCCTAAAATACAATTACAATTTTCGAAATAATTCATAAATGGTCTATCATTAATTATTTCTATTCTTACACAACTATCCAAATCCTTATTATTTACTACAGACAAAATACAGTTATCATGTATAATTTCTCCTGAAGTACAAAAAGAAATAGAAGAGAATATTTGACAATTGGTCAGTTTCCAAAGCTTTTTGTTTTGAGACACAGATATCGATTTTTCTTTTAATTTCATGGTGTGAACATTTGATTCCATTTCAACAGGATAAGACAGAAGGTCATATTTTTCAAATAAATCGTTTAATTTCGGTAAATGGATAATGTAAGTTATAACAGATTTCGATAAAATACAAGTGCTATTACTAATTTCCCATAAAATACTGGAATCTCTACTAGCTAATGAATAATTCTTATAATTAATTAACCTACGTTATTCATTTATTTCATCCATTTGTGTTTATTATTACTCCAGATTATTACTCCATCATTTATTTCATCATAGTTAAAGTAATTAAGTCAACAGCTTGCATATTTTCGACAATATTGGCAGTTTCGTTAGTAATATTTTCTAATGCTTTATTATTTGAATTAATATGCTCAACATCGAAATTAAATTTCTTAATTAACTCATGGTTCATTTCAAAATGATGTTTTTCATTTTTAACAAGATGTAATTCATTATTTTCTATTTTATCAATAACTTTGTCGAGGTGTTCTTACTCGTCAGCAGTCATAAGTCCTGTCAACCATGATATGGCGTTTCCTAATCCGTTCATTAGTCCACGTTTTACCTTTTCATTTTTATTTTCTTGTAAACGGCATCATTCAACGCTTGTATTTCTTTGAAGTATTGATTAGCAAGTTCTTCAGTGATTACTGCGGGATTATCCTGATCTTGATTTTTTTGTAAATAATTCTGAATTCCGAAAGTTAGTTCATTTGGGCTTAAGTTGAATTGATCTTTTTGAATTGGGGTTTTCCTTTACCTCGTGAAATAACTATTTGGTTTGCTTCAGTGAGCGTCTTTTGATACACTGCTCCAATGACTCGAGTGACTCGAGCTAGGTGACCCGCGTTTCATGGGAGCTTTTGACAGTTCATCACCCGGTCGCCATCTTTGATTTTTCTAGCCCGGGTCAGGAATCGTGACCCGACCAAATAGTACGGGCTACGAAGTTCTAGCTCGAGTCACCCGGAATCGGAGCGCTCCTATTTGGTGGATAGATTCGCGTCATCTGCTCTGGTCTGCAGTCAAGAAAACAACACAACTTTTGCAAATATGGAGGATTACTATGAACAGCAGTATGTTTTTGATGGCATATTTTGTAAAATAATCGAAAAGAAGGAGATTCATACCTTATTGGCTGGTGAGTTTATTATTTACATTATTGACAGTATTATTAGTTTTGTATGGCTATTCTATTAAAATATATTTGTGCTCATGACGTGATCTATTCAAAACTATTAGGCTTATTTGTTGACCAAGAAATTGTTAATATTCTGTTAATATTATTCTGTGTAGTCATGAAAGTTATTGATCTATTCACACAAATTGTATTTGAATAGCATTGAAAGATTTACTTTTGATTTAGGCTACTTCTTTTTCTTCTTAGATTTCTATTGCCGTTTAACCTCAATACCGATTTGTATTTTGTTTAGGGCCTCTTGATTTAATCACAAAATAAATAGAATTTAATGTTCAAATTTCAGAATACTTAATCGGCTGGACAGTATATTCAACCTAATAAACTAAACTCATTTTCAGTTCATTAGAAAGTTTGTTATTCTTTAAGGAATAGGCCTCAGCTATGCATCATAAAGATAATAAAAATTATCTCTTGCTTTCTATAAGAGCTGTGTTAAGAATAATTTTATTTGCTACGCAGGTCCTCTGCATTTATTAAGATTAATTCTAATTTAAATTTACAACTTAATTAAACTTTATGATTTTTGTTTTACAGGCAACCCGGACTTCTTCCAGTCCTATCTGAAAAAAAACGATGGCCACATCGAGATGGCTGGTGTAGCAACAGGTAAGGCGCTTTTATACAATGCTCTTATAATACAAATTATATCACATAATAATCAGGCTAGCTGCATATTGAGACGCAACACAACGTGACGCAAGTCTGCTGATTAATATCAAACACAAATTAATATCATGTGATCATATTATAATGTTCACATTACAATAGCTGGCACGAAGTTGCAATGACTGTGTGACTGAGGCTAATAATAATAGAAGTTGGTACAGATTCGCGCCACACGTCAGCTTAGTTTAATTAGTTTTGTGGGTGAAATATGTTGTGCTATAGTAAGGTACACGTTATAAGATGACAGCATTTGATTAACATTGGTGTTGCTGTGTTTCTATCCTTTTGCCTAATCTTTTTTTATCAATGTAGGAATATAATCAATTAACAAAATTTTCAATCTAATTATGCAAATGTATTATTTAATCATTGAGAAATATAATTTCCTTGATGAGTAAAATCAATTGATTTTTTTAAACAAGAATGAACAGTTTAGTTTAATATGCAGCTTTATGCCCATTGCATTTTGAAAATTGCATTCTGACTAGGCAGAGAATCGGTAACGTTGTTCTTCTATATTTCTCTACTGCCAATATAACGTGGATCTCACTATAGACCCGTTTCTTCTATCATATACGTTCATAATTATAACATTATTTGTGCTACTCTTCCAGTGTGATTTAAGTTTCTGTGAGATTTATAGTAGGCTATAGTCCAGGCAATGAATGCTCAAAAAAGGGTATAGAGGGAAATGTTTGCAAGACAATTTTTAACCCCACAGTTCTGTTGAGTGTAGTGAGGAGGTAAACATGTTAAAAGTCCCCCTGTGCTAAGGGGGTGGGGGTGGTTTAGAGTGCCATTTTTGGATTCTCACATAAAACTCAGAAACTATGTTTCCTAAGGACTTGACTGTCTTATAAAAAATTGAAGCTTACGTAATTTCCTACAATATTCATTGTACAATTTTTTATATATCCTCTAGTTTTCGAGATATATCTGCTATTGAAGGTGTGACAATTTAAAAAAAGAAACATGTTTGTCACCAATTTTTTCTATTAAATTTTGTAAAACTTTAAAGTGAAAAAAACACTCATGTGTGTGATGTGGTGTGATGTGGCTCATCAAAGAATGTGAGTGTTTTTTCACTTTAAAGTTTTACAAAATTTAATAGTAATAACCCCTCCAAATTCCTTTTACAATTGGTCTATTGTTGCAAAACTGGAGATTTCACACTCAACACTAAAACTGTTGCAAAAGGTGTAGGGAAGTTTGTAAAAGCGTGAAATTAGATATCAAATTGGATAGAATTTGATGCCTTATAAGCTCATCAGCATGGGTTTTCCCGTCGATTTTTAAAATTTATTAGAGCAAAAATAGAAAAAAATTGGTGGCAAACCTGTTTTTTTTTCAAAAATGTCACACCATCAATAGCAGATATCTCGAAAACTAGAGGAGATATAAGAAAGTTGTACAATGAATATTGTAGGAAATTATGCAAGCTTTAATTTTTTATATGACAGTCAAGTCCTTAGGAAACATAGTTTCTGAGTTTTATGCGAGAAACCGAGAAATTGTACTTTTAAACCACTTTCAAAAATTGTCTTCCCAACTTTTTCCTCTATAACCTTTCCTTGACTGGACTAGTAGCCAAGCTTGAAGTTTCCTTCTTGAACAACTTCGAAAAAGTGGTACTGATCAGCCTGTTTGAGAATGATTAATGTCATATTGAAAATTCATAACTATATTATATTTTGCAAGTACCACTGTATACAGACTGTACTACTAGTAATGATAATATAATGCTTAGTAGGCCTACCTTATGAATGTCAATTATGTTCACTACTTAATGATGTTTTAATATGATTGTTCATTATATGCCACTCTCTTTATATTACAGAAGCCACCACAGACAGTCATGTGTGGACGACTGAAGCGACCAAACTACTTTTGGAAGAGTACCGCACGAGGACAAACAAATTCAGAAACTAAAATTAAAAATGTAATACTATGGAGAGAAATCATTGATGTTTTTGAAGCCCATGGGTACTCTGGGATCACTGAAAAGATCCTAGATGATAAATTTAGAAGCTTGAAACGAACATTTAATCGTATAAAAAAACAATGATACTAGAAAAAGCACTGGTAAGGGGTCCATCAAGCCTTGGGAATTTTATGATTCGATGGCAGATATTTTGCAAGATGATTCTACGGTCAACTTGCATAAAGCATTTATTATGAGCAGCTCCTTTGCCCCTCCTTCCACATCAACATCCCCTGCCCATCCACTTCCCTCAACTTCCTTTGCCCGTCCACCCCCATCATCATCTCCAGCCAATCCACTTCCCTCAACTTCCTTTGCCCGTCCACCCCCATCATCATCTCCAGCCAATCCACTTCCCTCAACTTCCTTTGCCCGTCCACCCCCATCATCATCTCCAGCCCATCCACTTCCCTCAACATAATCCACCCCTCCCCCACCACCATCATCTCCAGCCCATCCTTTTCCCTCAACATCCTCCACCCCTCAACCCCAATCATCATCTCCAGCCCATCCTTTTCCCTCAACAACCTTCACCCCTCCACCACCATCAGCATCCCCTGCCTATCCTTTCCCATCAACCTCGACCGCTTCATCTCTCCCAAATACGCCAACCAAGAGAAATCTTCCAGATGATGATCCATCTCCCCGAAAAAGGATGAGAGTAAAGCCTAGTAGGAGATGGCAGAAGTTGGAGGAGCAAAGGAGGGAGAGTTTGGAGCTGGAGAGAAAGAGGGTGAAGCCCTACAGGGGATTGAACAGGCCATCAAGGATTCAAATATAATTGAAAAACAATAGCTTGAATTACTTAAATTAAATGTAAATATCAACATTGAAAAAAATGAAATAATGAAAAAAGCTTTGGAAAAAAATTAGTTAAAGTAAGGGTAGGTTAGGTTTCCACAAAAATGAAAATAAAATAAATTAATAAAATACTGAATATATCTTGTTTTATTATCCTTAATTTCATGTTCAGTAATATTATTATTGTCCAAAGTAGTTGAATGACAAAATTTATTGAACCACAAATGGAATTGTTATGGAATGAACACATTTATTACACTAAATTTCTTACTCTTAGCACATTCAAAAGATTGAAAGTTTCCTAAAATCAATATAATATTGTTCTATTTTTCCTAATTTTATGTACAGTGATTATTATTGTCAAATACATGTTAATGATACTTATACCAATTTCAATAAACCAATCATAAAAAATGCATAGACTTACTGAATAATGAAATATTTAAATTATATACTATTTATACAATATAATAATGGAAAGCAATAATGTTTTTGAGTGGTAGTGAATTATAACGGGTTTCCTATGAGGGGCACAACCCGAAATTGAATGACAAAATTTATTGCACTGCAAATGGAATTCTTATAAAATAAACACATTTATTACACTAAATTTCTTACACTTAGCACAATCATTAAATCAATATAATATGGTTATATTTTATCAATTATGGTTCTAATTGTATGTACAGTGATTATTATTGCACAATTAAAAATAATTATTCAGTACTTATATCAATTTTAATAAAAGATCTAAGAATAACTAAATAAAGTCTTATAATAAAATGCCTCAATTAGATCACCTATATATTACTACTAACTTCTTAAACTTTGTGCTGTGTCCGTGGTGAAACACCCGTTACAATCATGTTTACTAACCTATAAGGGCAATGTTGCCGCTATTTGATTTCTTTTGTTATATTACCCCGTTCATTGACATGACGTTCAACCTCATACGGAGATTGTCTTCATCATCAGAGTGTTCTTCCTCATCACTTAATCCTTCATCCTCTATGATCAAGTTATGGAGAACACAAGATGCCATTATTGTTTGTGAAATAAACTGCAGGTTGGTTAGCTCCAAAAATTTCAACCTACGAAACTTACCTTTTAATCTCCCAAAACTTCTTTCAATCACTGATCTGACCGAGGAAATTTTTTATTGTAGTTTGATTGCCTTTCGGTCAAGTGATCAGTATCACGGTAAGGTGTGAGAAGATAAGGGTGAGTCTGTAGGCTGCATCACCTATTAGGTGGTGTTCAGGAGCTATCATTCTCTGATTATTGTCCTGTAGCTCTTGTCCAATCGGACTAAGCCCGAACACCCTGGCATCATGCATTCTACCTGGGTAGCCGGTTGAAATATTGATGAATTTGCAATTTTCATTGCAAATTCCCTGCAGTATTACAGAATGTACCTGTTTCCTGTTATAGTAGTCGTAAAGTACGTTGCTCGACCGATTTTTGAGAACAAGTCTTCAATATTCGGGAGAGAAAATCTATCATCTTTAGTTTTGTTGTTCAATTTCCGATAATCTACTACAAGACGAACTTTGTGTTTTCCTGAAGCATCAGGTTTCTTCGGCACAACCCATAAGGGAGAGTTGTACGGAGAATTATACGGTCTTATTATCTTTTGTTCGAGTAACTTGTTTATTTCATTACTAATATCCTGCCTAAATGAGATAGGATAGCGGTAGTATTTTGAATAAACAGGTTCTTTGTCTGTAGTCACTATTTTATGCTTGAGCAAGTTAGTAGCAGTTAATATATCACCTTCGAATTTTATTATTTCGGGATATTTCATAAGAGTACTAATAATGCATTCTTTCTCTTCTGAGCTCATATGCTCAGTTCTCAA